>NC_081797.1:10704326-10886826 GCF_963082965.1 Carassius carassius | reverse complement strand
GCACATATAGGTTGCACTGCAATATCATTCACAAAAATATTTGATTTTATAACGATGTCCTGCCCCCAGGATTCGAGGCTCCTCCCCTTCAAGCTGTGGCTCCAGTCCTTTAAATATCACTGCCACGCCCCCACCTGACACCTGCTCTCCAGGGGGAAAGAAGGTGAGAGAATCACTCTTCACTCATTTACATCTACAGTTGAAGGAATAGTTCACCCAAAAAAGAAAATATATATAATACACACACATAAGGGGACTTTGGATGTCTCTTTTTTTTTTTTATTACTTCATAAATCGGAAAGTACTGTCAACGCAGTTTTCACATTTGTAGAAACTTTTTTTTTTTATAATACTGTATATAAAATATGGTTGCAAACCCCTCAGAATAAAGCTGTAAAGTTATATTTAAATGATTTTAAAGGCCATTTTTTCAAAATACACAGATGTAAATAAAATGCAATAAACATTAAAATATCTATTTTTCGAATGGTTTCTTTAATAAATCAGAAACAGTATATTATGAAAAAAATAAAACTAATAGCTCAAAATCAAAAAATTGACCGGTGCATTAAAAAAAATGGTTAGGTCTTGTTTCTTTTGACTCTTTTAGGTTACAGTTTTGTTATGTTGTAACATTTTTATCTTTTTAGATTCAGAATGGTGGAACTCCAGATCTGCCTTCAGCAGGACTTTTGCCTGGACCCGATTCAATAGGATACCCATATTCAAATAACTCCTTAATGAGTGAGTAAACTGAATCAGTCTCACTTCAGTGAAGCACATGTGATATTCTCAAGCAAATACACTAATCCATTCTCCGCCTGCAGGTGATAACTCCCATCTCAGTATTGACATTATGGAAGAGCCCGGATCCAGCAGCCCCAGTAACGACGAGGCAGCCATGGCCGTCATCATGAGCCTCCTAGAAGCTGACGCTGGCCTCGGCGGTCCTGTGGACTTCAGCGACCTTCCCTGGCCTTTGTGAAACCACAGCAGACTCCCACCAGGATGCTCAATGGGTCCAAGGCTAAACAGGTCTAACCGCAGAGGCTCCTGGACAGGAAGTGCCCTGCAGTGGTGTGCGGAGGCTAATGTGCTGTGGCCGTTAGATACAGGACCTCCTACTCAAAGCACACAGAATCAATGGTTGAGCTGCAGACTTCTTTCCAACCGCCTCCTGTTGAACGGAGATCTGTGCATTTCCCACGATTCTCACACGACTTTTCCCGACCTGCCCGTTTCTCTGTAGATACCGGCCTGGATTATTCCTGTGGTACCCATCAGCAAACACGGATCACTTTCTATACATATATAAATATATATACCATTTTGTTTGCGTTTTAATGTTTTTACACTACAAACGTTGTTGAAATGTTAAATATTCTATATGCAGATTGTAACTAATATTGTAATTCTATTGTCAGATTTCTTTATGCAAAATATATATGGTAAAAGTGTAACGTATCAGCAGTGGATATTTTTAAAATTAAAAAAAAATATTGTCTTCAGAATGTTTTTGTTTTGCACTTTACTGCCTATTATTAATGATCCGTTTTTACCTCGAGGAATAATAGATATGCTGGCTGCCAGAGATTATTAAAGTCTTTGGGAGAATTGCTAGAGATGTTTCCTCATGGAGCTGTTCTCCTGCCTGCTTCAGCCATGTCTCTTTCCTGGCTTTTGATTGGTCCGTGGCTGAGATATTTTTGTTCTATGTTGCCATCCAGTGGTAAAATCTTTGAAATTAAATGTGTTGTCAGGGGAAAGAGACTATGGCTTGACAACCGAGTTCTGAAAAATCACTTGGCACTGTTCTGAATTACTTTGTAGGTCAAAAACATTTTATAAGCTTAATTTAATTTGAGTGACATACGTGTGATGGAATCTTTCCTTTCTCGAGTTTCTTGAGCAGAAAATCAGCATATTAAAATAATTTCTAAAGGATCATATGACACTGAAGACTAGAGTAATGCTGCTGAAAATTCAAGTTTTCCATCGCAGAAATAAATGACTTTTAAAAACATTAAAATATAAACGTTATTTTAAATTGTAGTATTTTTCACTATATTGCAGTTCTTACTAATGTTATCATCAATGAAATACAGCTTTTATGAGTATAACACTTTACAAAGTCTTATTAACTACAAACTAGAGGTTTATGTACATTTATATTTCATAAATTAAAAAAAAAAAAAACTGGCAAATGTGCTTAAAGGGATAGTTCACCCAAAAATCAAAACTCTCTCATTAATAACTCACCATGTCGTTCATAACCCACAAGACCTTCGTTCCAGAATACAAATGAAGATATTTTTTATGAAATCCCAATTTTCACTTTTGGGTGATCCATCCCTTTGTGACAAAAATGCATATTAAAAGTCTTAACTTTCTCTATGCAAAATTTCTTTTTTTATTTTTGAAATTTAAGTGATACATCTTGGGATCTACCTATAAAATTATATGAAAACATGACAAATGAATTCTAGTAATTTCTATATTTAGAAGCAGATCTAATAAACCAAGCATGCTGATTGGATCGTTTATTAAAATAACATTCCTCAAGCAAGAGGAGCGTCTCTCATGATGCACCTCACTGCAGCTACAAATAACAACAAAATGAATTGTACGGTACAATAAAAACATGACATCACTTCAGTACTCATTCAGAGGCCATGCATCACAGTGAAGCTCCACAGGTGCTCCGTTACGCCCCGTCCACGTGACAAAACCAGAAGGGATTTTCATTTCATCACATGATGCAGGTTCTCCAGTGGATTGTGCTCCATTTTATTGCCAAGTTAAACAGCAGTAGCTACACAGCACCACAACTTAGTACAATCTCTTCAGATACTAATCAAAGGAGTGATTATCAACTTTGAGTGTCTAATTAAATAAAAAAAAAACTCCTTTGGTTGAGTTCTATGAGGAAAAGAAAGGCAAAGTGTCCAAAGGTCATGTGCTGCCACAGCGATCGTCTTTGAGACTCTTAAGGCGGGCAGAGGACTTGAAAGGCAAGGCGGTCTTGGCAGCGGGACTTGGCTGGCCTCTCTCTGTAGTGCTCCAGTGGTGACGGTGTGTGTGTGTGTGTGTGTGAGAGGGTCAGATGGCCGGGGACGGGGCGTCGGGATCAGGATCGTAATGGTGGCTGGGCTGAGGGTGGTTGGGGAGGATGTCTAGTTCGTCCACCTGAGGCCCGGGGTGCATCACCACCAGCTGGTCTTGAGGGATGTCTGCGGCAGCTGCAGCCAGGTTGGTGATGGACTTGCTTTTCACGCACTGGAAGTCCACGTGTCTGCTTTTGCCTTCCTCTTTCTCCCAGGACATGCGGATGAAGGGCCGCTGGACATAGTTGTAAATGACCTCAGGACGCCCGCCGGGCCGCTTCTTTACTTTCTCTTTGTAGGTTGGGTAACCTAGGTGCAAACACAGTATTATAGTATAATACAGTATTAGCAGGCACGCTAATTAAAGAGATAGTTCAACATAAGGTGAAAATTTTGTCATTTATTCTCCCTTGTCACGTTCCAAACAAACAAACAAAAAAAGTTTCTAAAATAAAAGTTCTGTGTATTTTAAAAGAAATGTATATTTATATTTTTTCTCAGATTACACAGTAATACACAAAGGGCCAATTTTAACATTTTATAAAATAAATGTACAATTTTATATTAAGTATATAACATTTATTTTATAAACTTAATATTATATAATGTTTATATATATATATAATGTTTATATATATATATATATATATATATATATATATATATATATATATATATATATATATATATATATATATATATATATATAAACATGAACAAAAAAAATATGTAGAGAGAGAGAGACAGAGAGAAATGCATTAACGCATAGTTTGCAGAAAATGCAAACTGTTAATTCTTTATTTTTCTTTAACATTTATTTTAACTTTATTATTTGTGACCATGTCTGTGAAATCCAGGCTAAAGTCTCAAAATCTAATTATGAGATAACAAACATCAAAGTTTGATTTCAACCATTAATTTCACTTTGATTTCAATCTTTGACATGGCCTTAGATATTAAAGTTATATTTTCACAAAATGTTCTACATCTTTATGAAGAATTTTATGAAGGGTTTTCACAGGCAGTGTCACAATTAAGACAATTTATAATTGCAAAAAATTTAAAATAAAGTTCTATTTACTACCATTTTTATTATTGCAATAAATAACTATTTTGTAGAATGTTAGTAACTAAACAGTTTTGCTTTCCATTAACTTCCATAGTATTTTTTTTTTGCCAATAGGAACTGAACTGTTTGGTTACCAACAATCTTTTATTATAAAACGACATATGGGTGAAATTATGGGTTGATTATCCTTTTAAATGTCTAAATGAGCTTATTTTATTTCTGAAAACAGCCAAGTGAAATGTTATTTTGTGTCTTACCTTCAATGCCTAATCGAATCTTCTTCAGTCCTCTCTCCTTCAAAACAGATTTGGCAACGTCTCGGTTCTCAATGTATTTGAAGAAACGGTATAGTTTTGTGCTATATATAACTGCAGGACACAAAAACAAAACCATTATGAACTTGAGTACAAAAATGACAAAAACACATTCCTTACAAACCTACGCTGATATTTGAAACATCCTGTCTTTTCTGTCTAAAAACAAAAATCTAGCTTATGTTAGTGAGTATTGCTTTGTGGTTGCTACTCATTTTATCATCAACAAGGTCAAAATCATAACAGCACACAACAAGCTGCACAATTTACGGTTTCATTCAATGTTCATAGCTATAAGGGCCAAAGGTGTTCAGAAACCACATGCACACGCACCACTAATGACCACAGTCAATTCTCATAAATCCCCTGAGAAATCCCCCATAATGCAGCAGCACTGTGACTGACACAGATATCAGTGTGTAACTGAGGTGCAGGTGAAGTGAACTGACTCTGTGAGTATTCCTCTCCCATCTGCGGTGGATACTCCTCATCCCAGTCCACCACGTCATCGTCGGTCAGCACCACCACATGACACTCCCTCTCTCCGCTCTGAGCGCTGGCCACCATCAGAGGCAGCACCATCTCCTCCAGATAGCACTCGAACTGCCGCCGGGCGCCATCATTAGACAGCTCATGCATGAGTGCACCTGCAGCCGATACGTTCCAGAGCGTTATTCAAATCAGCTCATTATGATTCAGCAGCCATATCATGACATATGCATGATTCTTTCAATTAAAAAAGCAATAATGTGAACGGGTCACACTATCAGCGTCCAGTGACCCATATCTGACAATCACATCAGATACGGCACTGACCTACTTCTGCTCTCTCGTATCTACTGTCCTCAGACATCAGTAACGCTCAGAAGGATGTCCAGTTCTGTCTTTACGGTGACTATCAGAGCATTTTTCCAGCACAAAAATCCATGCATTTGTCATGTTGATGAATACTCACTGAGGTCTCTGCACTTGATGGTGCTGCAGTCGAAGGCAATGCAAAGGTAGTCACATGCCTCTCTCAGCTCCGGGATGGATATCCCATCAGGGCAGCGGATTATCCCTGATTTGTAGTAATCCTGCCGGTTAAAAGGGAGAGACGCAGAGGAAAAACAAACAGGCGGCCATTACTGAAGCAGCACTTATTCCAAAGAGAAGCAAATGGCTCCGAAGCCAGATAGACACACACATACACACACCCCCTGCTTTTTCCCACTCTTTACACGCACTGATCCATTTAAAGCCAGTCAAACATGGAAAGAGCTCAGCATACAGACAGCATGAAGACGCTCAACAAAACACTTCACTGAAAAGGAGGAGAAGGATTCAGTATGGCTGTTATTTCTGTAGTGATGTACTGATTTTTCCACTGAGCTGAGGCTCACGGTAGAAGCTTAACCCTTTCAGTGACTCTGGAGAGGGGTTTGTAACGAATGCCAAGGTAGTCCAAATAAAGCTGGCAATAACATTAATAAAAAAAATCTTTTTTCCCTCAGATTACATTGTTGTATACAAAATGTTTTTAAATATGCATATATTTTTAAATATAAATATGCATATATTTTTTATAGTACAAAGTTATATTTATACTATTATATTTGTACTATAGTTTGTTTAAAATGCAAAATATATATTCTTTAACATTTATTTGAACTTTATTAAGACAATGTATTATTGCTGAGAAGAATGAAGTTGTTTTATTTTATTCTTTTTTTTTTAGACTTTTTATTGAGATAGGACAGTGGAGAGATGACCAGAAATTACTGGGAGGAGAGAGGGGAGCTGGATCGGCAAAGGACCTCAAGACAGGAATCGAACTTGGGTCGCTGAGTTGCTTTATTGAGTTTTATTTATTGCATTAACATTTATTGCTTGTGTACACTGATGGCTTATATATTTATTATTTATATATAGTAGTCAACATCTGAAGTGGATCAAAAAAGTTCATCAAAGTTGTCCTGAGACCACATTTTGGTTTTACATTTTAGGAATACTTTGATGAAAGGTTTTGATCCACTTCAAATGTTGACCAGTGTAAATAACACGCGCACACTCTCATACACATATACACACACACATACATACATACATATACATATATATATATATATACAACCCGAATTCCGGAAAAGTTGGGACGTTTTTTAAATTTTAATAAAATTAAAACTAAAAGACTTTCAGATCACATGAGCCAATATTTTATTCACAATAGAACATAGATAACGTAGCAAATGTTTAAACTGAGAAAGTTTACAATTTTATGCACAAAATGAGCTCATTTCAATTTTTATTTCTGCTACAGGTCTCAAAATAGTTGGGACGGGGCATGTTTACCATGGTGTAGCATCTCCTTTTCTTTTCAAAACAGTTTGAAGACGTCTGAGCATTGAGGCTATGAGTTGCTGGAGTTGTGCTGTTGGAATTTGGTCCCATTCTTGCCTTATATAGATTTCCAGCTGCTGAAGAGTTCGTGGTCGTCTTTCACGTATTTTTCGTTTAATGATGCGCCAAATGTTCTCTATAGGTGAAAGATCTGGACTGCAGGCAGGCCAGGTTAGCACCCGGACTCTTCTACGATGAAGCCATGCTGTTGTTATAGCTGCAGTATGTGGTTTTGCATTGTCCTGCTGAAATAAACAAGGCCTTCCCTGAAATAGACGTTGTTTGGAGGGAAGCATATGTTGCTCTAAAACCTTTATATACCTTTCAGCATTCACAGAGCCTTCCAAAACATGCAAGCTGCCCATACCGTATGCACTTATGCACCCCCATACCATCAGAGATGCTGGCTTTTGAACTGAACGCTGATAACATGCTGGAAGGTCTCCCTCCTCTTTAGCCCGGAGGACACGGCGTCCGTGATTTCCAACAAGAATGTCAAATTTGGACTCGTCTGACCATAAAACACTATTCCACTTTGAAATAGTCCATTTTAAATGAGCCTTGGCCCACAGGACACGACGGCGCTTCTGGACCATGTTCAAATATGGCTTCCTTTTTGCATGATAGAGCTTTAGTTGGCATCTGCTGATGGCACGGCGGATTGTGTTTACCGACAGTGGTTTCTGAAAGTATTCCTGGGCCCATTTAGTAATGTCATTGACACAATCATGCCGATGAGTGATGCAGTGTCGTCTGAGAGCCCGAAGACCACGGGCATCCAATAAAGGTCTCCGGCCTTGTCCCTTACGCACAGAGATTTCTCCAGTTTCTCTGAATCTTTTGATGATGTTATGCACTGTAGATGATGAGATTTGCAAAGCCTTTGCAATTTGACGTTGAGGAACATTGTTTTTAAAGTTTTCCACAATTTTTTTACGCAGTCTTTTTTACAGATTGGAGAGCCTCTGCCCATCTTTACTTCTGAGAGACTCTGCTTCTCTAAGACAAAGCTTTTATAGCTAATCATGTTACAGACCTGATATCAATTAACTTAATTAATCACTAGATGTTCTCCCAGCTGAATCTTTTCAAAACTGCTTGCTTTTTTAGCCATTTGTTGCCCCCGTGCCAACTTTTTTGAGACCTGTAGCAGGCATTAAATTTTAAATGAGCTAATTAAGTGGATAAAAGTGTAAAATTTCTCAGTTTAAACATTTGCTACGTTATCTATGTTCTATTGTGAATAAAATATTGGCTCATGTGATCTGAAATTCCTTTAGTTTTCATTTTATTAAAATTTAAAAAACGTCCCAACTTTTCCGGAATTCGGGTTGTATATATATACACACACACACACACACACATATATATATATATATATATATATATAAATCATACATGCATACATGCATGTGTATGTATTTAAATAAACAAATATACACAGTACACACACACATTATGTAAACACAAACTTTTATTTTAGATGTAATTAATCATGACAGCACTTTTGACTACA
The DNA here is from genome assembly GCF_963082965.1 of Carassius carassius. Classification (NCBI taxonomy): domain Eukaryota; kingdom Metazoa; phylum Chordata; class Actinopteri; order Cypriniformes; family Cyprinidae; genus Carassius; species Carassius carassius. The sequence continues at coordinate 10,878,444 of NC_081797.1, read as the reverse complement.
TATATTATAAATCTTATAAATATAGTCTGTATAAAATGCAAAATATTTTTTCTTTAACATTGTGTACACTGATGGCTTAAATATATAATGTAAGAAATATATGTAATATTTATGTATAACAAATAAATATAGATATACACAACCCACAATTAGTGGATCTACATTCATAATAATAATTAAATAAAATAACCTGTCATTTTAACGAACCAATCATCCGGACTATCCGTTTTATTAAGTATTATTTGATTTCAAGGTCAGTCAAAGTGATCAGGCAAGTAAAGAATACAAAACATGCTGCCACTGACTCTGAAGATGATAAAGGAAACCAAAGAAAGCAGACAGTGAGGAAAACGTTCTGCTGAGTTGCCATTTTTATATGTAAAATACATCTGGAATGAGCTTTAACAAAACAATGCGCTTTGTGCTGAAGTCATGTGAATTTTGATACTGCAGTCTAATCCAACACTTAATCAATATGCAGTGCACTAGGCCAAAGAGATATTTAAACCCTCAATAAAGCTTTTAAAGTATAGAGCACTCACCAGAATGGCTCTGAACACGGTGGAGCTGATTCCCTCAGCAACCTCATACTCTCCCTTTTCATTAGGACGCGTGAAGTTGTGTTCCCGTCCAGATCCGAACATCCTTCAAGAAAACACCCATCAGTTATTTATTAATATTAAAACACTGACGTGATATGAATGGTTCTACAGAAGCCATTATGAACAGACTAATTGAAAGACGTGACTGAAGTTTATCCTACCTGCCGAGCATGGTGTTGGGTTGGGCAGTGAAGATGGATGGGTCGACCACGAAACGTGTGTTGTCTACAATCAGAGTGACTCTCTCGGCAGTCCTCAAACTGCGAGGGCCCTCCTTGATGTTTTCACACACGTAGATCATGTCGGAGCTGTGGGTTTTACCATGAGGGTCACCATAGAACAGGCTGGAAGTACATGCTTTCTGAGGCCTGGGACTCGTTGATCGCGACGAGCAGCCTGAATCCCGTTCACGGTCTGAGCAAATAATACGGAAGTTAAGAAAGGAGTCAAAACAAGTGAAGCCTCCCAGTACCGACATCAGTAACAGTTATAAGCCATCAGTGAACACAAGAAATAAATATTAATGCAACAAATAAAATTCAGCAACGGTAAGTGAAGTTGCAGCTAGAGCATTTAACTCTCATGCTTGAATTATTAAACCAGAAAAAAACAATTATGTAGACTGCTGTTGAACAGTTATTTTTAAGGAATCAAAATGTTTAAAATGCTCAGCAAAGGTGCATTCAATGAATCAAATACATTTCAAAACATAAAAAGAGATTTTTTTTCAAAAAACTTAAACATTTTTGTCCAAAAATATTTTGCAGCACAACTGTAAGTTTGAGCAGTAAATCAGTATATCATAATAATTTCTAAAGGATCATGTGACACTGAAGACTCGAGTTATGGCTGCTGAAAATGCATGTGCATCACAGAAATAAATTATATTTTAAAATATGCTAAAATAGAAAGCAGTCATTTTAAAATGTAATAATATTCAACAACATTACGGTTTTGTTCACATAAATGCAGCCTTGATGAGCATAAGTTACTTCTTTCAAAAACATAAAAAACAATCTGACTGACCACAAACTTTTGCATGTATGTATATATATATATATATATATATATATATATATATATATATTTATTTATTAGGGCTGTGCGATATGGACAAACCTATCACGATTTTTTGATCAATTTTGCGATTTCGATTTTAATCATGATTTTGACACACACAGACATGCTTTACAGTCCTAAATGCATTCAGTATACATTTTAAACATATTTCCAAAAGAAAACCAATGAGAGCTTTATCAAAAAGTTGTAACATGTCTCTAGAACAGACATAAGTCAAAATAATCACCAAGTAAAGATGTCAAACAAAATGTCTAGACATATGGCAAAAAATAATAATAAAAAAAACAAAATAAAACCCGTGTTCAGGGATTTGTTTATTTACTGTAGCGGTGCCTCAGGTGTTATATATTTTGCCCAATATATTTATTGCCCAAGGTTCACACGTACTCCGTCTGCAGTGCGTATACAGTAAGTTAGGTGTACGCAATTCAGAAGCAGCAACGAGAGCACATTATTGTAAAGCCAAAGCGAATCTACCCGCTCGCACGCAGATATATATACATAGATACATATATATACACACACACACACATATATATATATATATATCCCTTGTGGGTTGTTGGGGACGTTTTCGTCCACTAGGGGGTAAAGTTGAGTCTTATTTTGGCCACAACTTTCTCTGTGTTTGAGCTAATGGAATGATTTTTGGTGACAAATCTTATTTTGACCCATATTTTGGGAAAATGCTTTGAAATTTTTCAAAAACTCAACGGTACACTGTGGGCAAATTCACTACCCTTTCGGGATGTTCGTGGATGAAAACATCCACTAAATTAAACTGCTGTAAAAATGTATCAGATAAATTTTTTTCAATTTTTTTTGCATACATCTATTAATCAGCCTCAGTCCTGATCAAAACTACCAAATTTTTAAAAACATTCCAAGATTTTAACTTTTTAATTACCAAATTCATAAATGATGTCACTGATTTGGGGAAAAAAAACACACAAAATTATATATTTTCAATATAAAAAATGATTGTGGACTGGATTTTTTTTTACCTTTTATCACAGTCTTGGGCATGTCAAAGATTAGTAACAAGATTGGCTTTGATGCATTGTTAGTTTTTGTGCAGCATTATATGGAGTATAACAGCAAATTATAGTGTTTGTGTGTGTGTGAGATTCTTGATTGTTGGTGGTTTTTCGGATAGATTCGCTTTGGCTTTACAATAATGTGCTCTCGTTGCTGCTTACACACACACTATAATTTGCTATTATACTCCATATAACCCCATACAAGTCAGAAACTATGCCTTTTTTTGCACAGGCCTATCTAAATGGTTAATGGTCCCACCTAGTGATCAACTGTAAAAATAACAAATGTTACCTCTTCCCAACAGGGAAAACCACCAACAATCAAGAATCTCACACACACACAAACACTATAATTTGCTGTTATACTCCATATAACTCCATATACAAGCCAGAAACTAAGCCTTTTTTTGCACAGGCCTATCTAAAGGGTTAATGGTCCCACCTAGTGATCAACTGTAAAATTAACAAATTTTACCTCTTCCCAAAAGGGAAAACCACAAACAATCAAGAATGCATGATTACATGGTGTCATGGCTTTGCAATCAAAAAATGTCGTTATAATGGAAGTCAATGGGGCAAAAACAGCCACCAACAACTAATTAGGGAGAAAAAAATTAAATCTAATGTTGCACAAAAACTAAAAATGCATCAAAGCCAATGTTGCTACTAAACTTTGACATGCCCAAGACTGTTATAAAAAGTAAAAAAAAATCCAGCCACAATTACTTTTATATTGAACATAAGTCATTTTGTGTGTTTTTTTCCTCAAATCAGTGACATCATTTATGAACTTGGCAATTAAAGAGTTAAAATCTTGGATTTTTTAAAAACATTTGGTAGTTTTGATCAGGACTGAGGTTGATTAACAGATTTATGCAAAAAAAAAAAAAAAAAAAAAATTATGAATCTGATACATTTTTACAGCAGTTTAATTGAGTGGATGTTTTCATCCCGAACAACTCCAAAGGGTAGTGAATTTGAACAATCCACAAGGGATATATATATATATATATATATATATATATATATATATATAGATATATATACATACATATATATATACACATGTATGCATTAACATTTACAAATAAATAATAATTAATATTAATAATAAATTATAATTGATGTAGCCTTAATATTGAATTAAGAATAGCATTTTGAAAGATGTGAGGGAGTTTTAAATGGTACAGAATGAGCAAGTCAAGGCTTACCGCTGAGGTGCTGGCGTATGGGTGAGGTGACGTTCCTGATGCAGGGGGTCAGCTGTCCTTCGCCTCTCTCGTGTGAAGAATCCCTGGAGCGATCACCAGAGCGCCGTCTCTCCATGGGGTGGTCCAGGGGTCCTCCTCCACTGGCTCCGTGCAGGCTCATGTTGACCAGCTCTCCCTCCAGCTGAGCTCCAAGCAGCTGACCACTGCCGGGAAAAGCCAACACACAGTCAGATACACACGTGAGGGCTGGTCCGAGTGCATCTCTCCACAACGTGAGGAACTCACCGAGCGCCTACAATAAACTTATATGAACTCTGGGGCTCTGAAAAAGAGATGCTGAGTGCAGTAAGTGTGATGACAGCAAAGTGCAATTTTTCACAGTTTCATCAAACCTGCTGCATGAGACAAAAGAACAGCAGCGCAGCTTCATTTTCAGCACAGCCTCATCTGTCACTGACCCGTGTGATCACAGATGATTCTTTCCCATTTGTCTTTATTTAATTCACATCACGTGCTGTGCTTGTGAGAAAAAGTGACTGGGGTTTAATTTTAACCTAATCCTTTCAGGCAACGGCTTATATTAAAAATTCAATACTTCTTATAATTTAATTTAGAAATCCAGGACAAAAAAAAAACAAATCTGAAATAAACCCACAGAAAGAAATATTCACAAAACTGGCCCTGGTCTCTTCTACTTTGTATGTATAAAAAAAATTGACTTTAAATAATAAAACTGAAGTATATATTTTTTAATGATAATATTAAAGTATTCAGTGTTATTTTAGTGTCGATGAGATACTATTATAGTTTTTATCAAACAAACTGAATTAGCTTTTGCAGTTTATTTTAGTTTAATATTGTAGTAATTTTTTGTGTTTGCCTATTTTTTGTATAGTGTCTTTATGGTTAAAATTGTATTTTTTTCAATTCGATTTTAGTATGTCAAGAGAAATGTTTCATGGAGAACTAGATGAACTTAAATAGGTTAAATGTTTTTAATACTTTATATTTCCAGTGACAAACTAGTTTTAGTTTGAATTAACTATAACAACCCTGATAGTAATAATAAATAAATAAAACTATAAAATACAAATAAATCCTTTATAAACCCAGACATCATATAAAGCCTCCAGACTGCTTATGCCCAGACCAGGAGATGTTAATTTTTTCTTGCATTAATACTCATTCCACAGGGGGCTGAAACAGGATCATTACAAGACAGACGCCCTTGAAGCAAGGAGACTGGAGTGCAGCACAGACACAGACCAAAGCAGAAAACACAGTTAAAAACACAGTCTTTGTGGTCTAGGTCTCTTTCTTCCCCTGCACTGAAAAAACATTAAGGGTCCACTGAAGCGTGCACGGGCAGAATATTCTGTTTGAATAAATGATGTATAGGCTGGAAAATAGGGCTTGTTTTATTCCAGCGAAAGTGCTGCCCAAGATGGACCCCTCAATTTATTTCGACTCTCATGACTGCACCAGCCAAAAGCTTTGTGACCCCATTAAGCAACCAGAGCGTGACCAGAGCCCACAGCACCACCACACTCAACAGCAGATACAAATTCAATAAGTTGTCCTGTTGTGTTCTGCTGCCAGTTTTCCCACCTGATGCAGAACACGTGCACATGCAACAATCTACAACATCCACCGATAAAATCAATCAATCTTTTTATCAACACATCACCAATCACCAATATTTAACTGTAGGCAGCAAAACCAAAACCTCTATGCAAGTGCATGAGTTTTCATGAATATGAACAGATATTGAATGGAATGCAAAGTCTAGAGTGACCTTCACAGTCCCTATCAGACATAGATTGATCATTTTACAGATAACACGACACTTATCTATTTTATCTAGAAATTTCCGACAGATGGCACCTAGTGGTGGGTCTCTAAAGAGTCATGACATGCTGTGTGTTTGATAGGAAACAAAGGTGTTCACAGATTAAGAAATTTCTGTTTCGTTTTTCTAATAACTAATAACTGATTATTCTCAAACAAGTATAAAACAAGACTTTTATGATGAACACTCACAAAAAAATGCTTAACATAATATAATTTAGTGAATTGAGTAATATAATGGCTTTAATAATATTAAGAATAATAGTAATTATTACCATTATTATTATTATAGTATCAATTAAACCATACGAAAGATGATATTTACAAAATATTATTACTACTAATATTGGAATATATATATATATATATATATATATATATATATATATATATATATATATATATATATATATATATATATATATATATAAATATATATATTACATTATGATATTAGTTAAAAGAAAACATAATGCAATGTATTATAGTTTGTATGTATGTAAAATAGAATAAATGGATAAAATAATGGTTTTGGATATTGTTTATTAGACACTTTTATTGTTTAAAATACACCAAAATCACACTATGCAAACCACTGTGCTCCCAACACTTTTCAGCTGCTTACTGATTGATATTTTAGCTGCAAAGATCCTAGCCATTAATGCACTGGTGAAACCTGAACTTCAGCTGCACCCGTTAAGTACCATCTGAGCAGTCTGATGACTCCCCAAGCAGCTCACACAGAAATTCATTCAGCTTTATATCAGAGATCATTTGCACAGATCCACTGCCAAACACATGCATGATTCCTATAATTACAAGTCAAGATCATGTTTTGCTTGTCTATTGCATCAGCCCAGAAATGAGCCAGCCAGAAGTAGCCCACTACAAATTGAAATGAAGGCATGTCTGGGGTGTCTCCGGAACCCTTATGGGACAAGATCATCTTGACAAGACAAGCCAACTGAAGATCTGTCTTTCTGTATGTCAATCAATCAATTTTTTGAAAGACAAGCGCGGTTTAACTTGTTCCAGACGCACAAACCGTTCTGTTACTTACAGAAAAAGTAGCATCAATAATTCAACACACTACTGACACCGCTCCTCTAATGTTAAACAGCAAGACAATGCGTTCCTGAAGCGCAATGCCTGCAGATATGCGTTCAAATGACGCATACAAATCATTTCTAAACGATAGAATATTTAATGAGGGAATTGCATATGAAATCTCAGCTATAAAAAAAAACTCACTGCGCATTTTCTCAGGACTTTACCAAGCGTAAGGTCCCTCTTTTAAGACTTAATTGACACAGTGAAGAGCGTCTACGTACCCGCCTGTCTTTAAAACAAAGCAGCAGGGCAGCAGCTGATGAATGAACGCACAAAGGACGCGCGCTCCTTCGCACAATGAGGGCTTGCCAGGCGACTTAGCATCCTTGGGCATTACTTTCAAACTTCAGCATAATGCGAGCACTCCGGTGTTACTTATTCACTGCGAACACAGCCTCCAGATGCCGCCGTTTGGAAAGAAAGGACGCCTTCAGATAGGACGGTAGCATAGTAACCCGCGTAGACGCACGCGCGAGAGTGAATGGCTGGTCGCTACTGTGGCACGCGGAGGCTGCCTCGATGACGTAGGCCGACGCTCGTAACATCTCCTGATACTGTAGATTCTCTCGTGCTCGATAACACGACGGGCTGATGAAGGAGACGGCGTGATGATGCGACGGAGAACGAACTCGGTGAACCGCGATCTCCGCAGCCGCGCGAGTGTTTAAAGCGTTATACAAGACTTGTCACAATGACCTTCTATTCTGAATATAGTAGAAAGTTCAATTAAAGGTGCAGACAAGTGAGTGTTGTAATGCACCAAATCACCATGTTTGATATCACCATCTTATCCTTTTTAACCTTTACCTATCCTTGACAAAGGTGTGCTTGTAACAAACTAGATAACGAAATAAAATGATTTTTTTTAAATCTGCTTTAGAAAGCATGTCGTAAGCTGTGCTTTTTTACCCTTCGTTTCATTCATAAAGCTTTTATGGCCATTGTTTCCGATTCCATCCTTACAAGCTGTTCATTTCTCTCTGGCCAGCAGGAGACGCTGACACGCAAAGGTGAACATGAAGTACATTATCTGCATAGGTGCTCACTAAAGCCATTTTTCTCATTTAAAAGATACAAAAACGACTAGAATGGCACTTTTTTTTAGTGGGGGTTGACGTTAAATCGTACACTCAGATGCAAAAACGCCTTATCATTGTGGTCATGTATAATTTGAAAACTTGGTTGTGAGGGATATCTGTAGGCCCTACAGTGAATTGAGTGTATTGTACTGATGTTTAATAACATACTGATAATGTTCAGCTGACGAAAAGTCTTACTGAAAGTAACTTTCAGTATACAAAAACTCCATAAAACAATTTGTGTCATTATAAATATTGTAAGTTTATCTAAGCCAGCCTCGTTTTTATCCACGTTAAATTCAATGTGGCATAACCTGACGCAGGTCTAAAGTAAAAACAGCATTTCTGCAATGGCATTGCAAACTGACATTGATATTACTAAGACGGCACTTGCATGATGGATGGATGGATGGATAGATAGATAGATAGATAGATAGATAGATAGATAGATAGATAGAACTGGTTATAGTAAATTGCAAATGTATGTTGTTGCTCAGTAACTTAAGTATACTAATATTCTATAAACAGGCCCTCATGTTACATGCACAACAGATATGTAATCTTCTGTCATAATACAAAATTCCCTACAGAAATCCGTATATACACATTGAAACAACCAGCATTATGCAAAAAAACATACAATTTAAACTAGGGCTAAGTAATGACACTCATTTCATGAATTGATTCAAGCTCTTAATCGACTAGATAGATTCGTTTGGCTATTTATCAGTTACAGTACAGGTACGATATATCAATTAATGCTGTAAACTATACAGGGAACCTTGTAAGTTGGTACATTACTATAATATTAAAAGTTAAAATGAACAGAGTCTAAATTCTATTTATTTCATAGTTATAGTAGCCCTAATGAACTATATCAATCAACCATTTTTTATCTATACTTTTTAAATGGTGTCATCTTTTTACTCCAGTTTGTTCATATTTAAACATTTAAAGATTGGCTGTAATGAAAACTGAAAATGATGTTTGGTGAAGTTTTGTTTACGCACTGAACATTTTTTTTAATCAAAATGAAGATCAATTAAAACTGATAACTATTAACAGCTCAGCCCTATATTTTAACTATATAAATAATGGCTTTATCATTTGGAGTGAACCACAATGAATTGAACTGTACAAGAGCGTTTCCATCCATATAAATACGTCTGACAGTGCAGTGTTTTTGAAGAAAGACTTCAGAAAATCTATGCAGCAGGTGGACACTATGACTGGGAATCTGTTATTATCCAGTCTTACCTTAAATGTCTGCAGATTCTCCTAGAGCCACATGTTGTCCTTTGATCCCAATTTTCTGAATCGCTAGAGTGGCTGTCATAAGAGATAGAACGTGCTGCCATCTCAGGAGAGTTTATATTACTGGACCTTTACACCTTAAGATCTCATATCCTAGCAGAGCAAAAAGAATTGAAACAATGTTTCATTCTATCTGTTGCCAAAACTTGCTATAATGCTTTTTATTTATTAATTAAATCTGTCCAAATAGTTTTTTGGACAATTAGTTGTAACGTTTAACTTTTTTCATTGCTATTTTATGTATTAATAATATTTTTTCATTTTATATATATACATATATATATATATATATATATATATATATATATATATATATATATATATATATATATATATATATATATATATACACACACACATACATATATACATATACATATATACATACATATACATACATATATAATATGTATATGTATATATGTATGTGTATATATATATGTATGTGTATATATATAAATCAGGGGCGTAGATTACGCAGGGGACGTGTCCCCTCAACTTTTATCATCATGGAAATTCGTCCCCCGCACTTTTTCGGGCAAGGGTGTTCGCACAGAGGTTTTCAAGAGCTGGTGTGAATAAATATAGATTTAAACTTAAAGAGACAGGATAGTTTGCGCATGACATGATGTTTTATTCGGACCGAGAAGGCGAGATGAACATCAAGGAGCGCTAAACTTTCATGCTGTGTGTGTTTCATTCATACTCGAATTTGGAGGGTGCTCTCGCGCATAAAGTCATAACAGAAAACGCCTAATATGGACAACAGCGTCCAGCTATCGCTGTTTGAAAACAGTTGTTCTCGGTTTTGTATTGTTTTTCCAAAAAAATCTCCAGCAGGTGATAAATAAAGTATATGAACAATGCAGTGCTAATTGCAGAGCAATAGCATTTACAACAGTATAGAAACTATTCTGCCTTATTATGTGATAAAAAGTGTTTGTAGTATATAAACAAATCAAATTATTATTTGTTATTGTCCAGCAGTTACAGATTTCTAAGCCAATTAAAAGCTAGAAATTAGAGAAAAATGAAAGTTGCCTATAGTATCCACTACCAGTCAAAAGTTTTTGAACAGTAAGCTTGTTATAATGTTTTTTAAAGAAGTCACTTCTGTTCACCAAGCCTGCATTTATTTGATCCAAAGTACTGCAAATCAGTGAAATTTTGAAATATGTTTAATAGCCTATTTAAAATAGCGGTTTTCTATTTGAATATATTTCAAAATTTAATTTATTGAGAATTCAAAGCTGAATTTTTTTGCATCATTATTCCAGTCACACAATCCTTCAGAAATAATTTTGATATACTGATTTGCTGCTAAAAAAAAGGAAAATAAGATGAAAAAAAGAAAAACTCATATTATGATAATGTTGAAAATGGCTGAGTAAAATTTTTTCAGGTTTCTTTAATGAATAGAAAGTTCAGAAGAACAGCATTTATCTGAAATAGAAATCTCTTGTAAATGATGTCTTTTGCTCAATTTAATGAATCCTTGCAAAATAAAAGATTTAATTTCTATAATTTATTTAACAAACAAAACAAAAAAACATATATACATACTGACTAAGCTTTTGAATGACAGTGTAATGTTGCAAAAGCTTTTTATTTCACATAAATGCTGATCTGTGGATCCTTCTTTTCATCAAAGAATGCTGAAAAAAATGTTCTCATCTATTTTAAATATTGATAATCAGCAAATCAGCATATTAGAATGATTTCTGATTAATGTGACACTGAAGACTGGAGGAATGATGCTGAAAATTCACCTTTGATCACAGGAATACATTACATTTAAAATATATTCAGATAGAAAACAGTTATTTTAAATAGTATAAATATTTCACAATATTACTGCTTTTGTTGTACAGTCGTGGCCAAAAGTTAAAAATATTAGTTTTCAAAAAGTTTGCTGCTAAACTGCTTTTAGATCTTTGTTTCAGTTTTTTCTGTGATGTACTGAAATATAATTACAAGCACTTCATACGTTTCAAAGGCTTTTATCGACAATTACATGACATTTATGCAAAGAGTCAGTATTTGCAGTGTTGGCCCTTCTTTTTCAGGACCTCTGCAATTCGACTGGGCATGCTCTCAATCAACTTCTGGGCCAAATCCTGACTGATAGCAACCCATTCTTTCATAATCACTTCTTGGAGTTTGTCAGAATTAGTGGGTTTTTGTTTGTCCACCCGCCTCTTGAGGATTGACCACAAGTTCTCAATGGGATTAAGATCTGGGGAGTTTCCAGGCCATGGACACAAAATTTCAACATTCTGGTCCCCGAGCCACTTAGTTATCACTTTTGCCTTATGGCACGGTGCTCCATCGTGCTGGAAAAAGCATGGTTCTTCACCAAATTGTTGTTGGATTGTTGGAAGAAGTTGCTGTTGGAGGGTGTTTTGGTACCATTCTTTATTCATGGCTGTGTTTTTGGGCAGAATTGTGAGTGAGCCCACTCCCTTGGATGAGAAGCAACCCCACACATGAATGGTATCAGGATGCTTTACTGTTGGCATGACACAGGACTGATGGTAGCGCTCACCTTTTCTTCTCCGGACAAGCCTTTTTCCAGATGCCCCAAACAATCGGAAAGGGGCTTCATCGGAGAATATGACTTTGCCCCAGTCCTCAGCAGTCCATTCACTATACTTTCTGCAGAAGATCAATCTGTCCCTGATGTTTTTTTGGAGAGAAGTGGCTTCTTTACTGCCCTTCTTGACACCAGGCCATCTTCCAGAAGTCTTGGCCTCACTGTGCGTGCAGATGCGCTCACACCTGCCTGCTGCCATTCCTGACCAAGCTCTGCACTGGTGGCACTCCGATCCCGCAGCTGAATCCTCTTTAGGAGACGATCCTGGCGCTTGCTGGACTTTCTTGGACGCCCTGAAGCCTTCTTTACAAGAATTGAACCTCTTTCCTTGAAGTTCTTGATGATCCTATAAATTGTTGATTTGGGTGCAATCTTAGTAGCCACAATATCCTTGCCTGTGAAAGCATTTTTATGCAACGCAATGATGGCTGCACGTTTTTCTTTGCAGGTCACCATGGTTAACAATGGAAGAACAATGATTTCAAGCATCACCCTCCTTTTAACATGTCAAGTCTGCCATTTTAACCCAATCAGCCTGACATAATGATCTCCAGCCTTGTGCTCGTCAACATTCTCACCTGAGTTAACAAGACGATTACTGAAATGATCTCAGCAGGTCCTTTAATGACAGCAATGAAATGCAGTGGAAAGGTTTTTTTTGGGATTAAGTTAATTTTCATGGCAAAGAAGGACTATGCAATTCATCTGACCACTCTTCATAACATTCTGGAGTATATGCAAATTGCTATTATAAAAACTTAAGCAGCAACTTTTCCAATTTCCAATATTTATGTAATTCTCCAAACTTTTGGCCACAACTGTACTTTGGATCAAATAAAGGCAGGCTTGGTGAGCAGAAGAGACTTCTTTTAAAACATTAAAAATCTTACTGTTAAAAAAACTGTTGACTAGTAGGCTATGTAGATTACAGAAATGTTATATCGTAATGTTATATATATAAGAGACTTCTTTTAAAACATTAAAAATCTTACTGTTAAAAAAAACTGTTGACTAGTAGGCTATGTAGATTACAGAAATGTTATATCGTAATGTTATATATATATATATCTGTGTGTATATATATCTCTGTGTGTGTGTAATTTCTGTCCCCCTCACTTCTGAAAAGATGGCTACGCCCCTGATATAAATAATTCTTTAAGGAAAAAAAAAAGTCATGATCCTTCTGGTTCCGGTTATTAAAAAAAAGAAAATGTTTATAAGAAATAGTACAAGTTTTTGTTTAACTATTTGTTGAGCTAGTGACAAATAAAGTCTCCTAAAAAGCCCACGAAACTGTCAAGTACTCCAGCCTAGGTAACTTGCTAGTTTAGCTTAAGTTAGCGTTTAAAAGTGAACGCTAATCAAACATAAGCGATCTCTCACCTGTTTCTGCTAAACGCTGAACTTGCTCCTCGTGGTGTACGTTTGAACTTACTGACAGAAGTGAATACTAGCTAGCATTCATTTACATTAGCTTGTTCTTCGCCGTTAACGATGGGATACAATGTTGAAAGATTTGAAGATGCTACATGGCTAACCAAGGAAACAAGTTAACTAAACTGAATATCGCGAGAAGAACACACGAGAATTCGTCATTGAAACAACCTTCACCTTCAGCGCACAAAGCCTCTAGGAGTCAAGCGCAACTATAACCATAGACATAATATATGATGTCTATGACTGTAACAGCTAACGCTTCCGGTCCGGCAGTAAGTTACGTGGGAAAGAAGACCAGAATAGAGGCCGTGCTAAAATGATAACTTCCTCCGGGGTTGCGCCCACAAAAAGAGACATCAATAGTTTCACCCTCTCTTCTCCCGATAGTACGTACAATAATCTGGTTCAGTCAACCGCAAAGGGTAGTGAAATAATATTACTTAAAATGATTACATCCGAAATACAAAAAAAAAAAAGTAGAAGTTTAAATCAATTTAAAGGGCAGGATGAATTTATGCCTAAATAACCAAGCCTAAAAGTAAAGTGCGCGATGTAAGACATTTAACACAACAGTGAACAGTTTTTTTAATCTTTATCTTTCATTGTCATCATAAATTTAAGACACTCAAAAAAAAATGACTTTTTAACAGTTTTTGTCTTAAAAAAAAAATAATATTTGGTCCGACTGCTCGTTTACTTTTTTCTGGGTTCAGTTAATAGATCTAGCATATGTTACGATCAAATAACGAATAAATACATAAAAGAGCTTTGAGCTGTCACGGCTTAGCCGCTAAAAATGATGGAAACAACATAAAAAATATAAATAAATTTTGTATAGAAAAAAATAAATATTGTTAATAGAATTAAGGCTGAAAAGAATGGCTTGACTTCAGTCCCTGAGTTCACGTGAATCAAATTGTGTTTCTACGACGGATTCATAAGTTTTTCCAAAACTGCAATGATATCCTCTGCTTCCCTTGGATTTAGATCCTTCAGATTGGGAATAATATCTGGAAGAAGTCCTGTTTTCTCTTCGTTTTTCTTCTCTGAGGCCGTGTGGATTTCACGAAGTTTCATCTGAAGCCAGTCTTGCCTCAGTTCCACATGTTTATGCACCCCGAGGTTGTGCATAAGCTGGACTTCATTGATAGCTCTTTTTCTTTTCGATGAAGAAAAAAAATACAATATCACACATCTGAACAAAAAAAAAAAGAAAAAATATTAGCTACAGTATAGCCTACTTACCCCAGTGGCTTGCTATCTCCATGTGTTGAATAGAATAATATGCAGATGGAGAAAAGTACAACTGTTTTCTCCAAAAGTCCAAGATTGATGGAAACCATTTTAGGAACCTTTGAAATAAAAATAAATGCGTTTATGTAAAATAAAATATTTTATAACCGTAACAGTCTATTTCAATGGAACAATTTGCAATTTGCATACAGCCTTGAACTAAATATATCGCTAAGATAAAAAAATATATATATTAATATTAACTAATATTTAATATTATTAAAACAACAACACAATTTAGACTCAACTTACCATTGCTGGGTATTAAGTAAGAGATCGCGGGAGTTCGTGCATCAGTCTATCAGTTCACATTAGAGTTGGTTCACAGTTCACAGGGTGAGCTCCTTATATAGCTTTGTGTCCATTGATGAGCCGCCTTCATTATTAGTGATGATGTCACCCCGTGCCTTGATGAAGAATGCGCGACAACACCTCTACAACACCACCAATAATTCAGCCCCCGTTAAAACCCGCCCTTGAATTTGAACTTATGTACGTCAGTTCGTAGTACAATTTCTTTAACTTCCTAGCAATAATTACACAAACAAATAAATATTTTTTATTTAATTCCAAAGGTGTCAAACGTTTATACAAAAATGAAAAAAATACTTAATTTTTAGCTCGGAACTGCTCTGTTATTTAAATCAGGTAGATTAAATTATGGCGTTAAATTATATTGTATTATACATATCTTATTTTAATTTTAGGTTGTTTGCTGTATGTGTATTTTGTATGACTTTATTAACCTTAAAGGTGGTATAAATTGTACATATTGAGTTTTTTTTGTGTGAAATAGTTGCATCCACTTAGACTAATAAAAAGTTTTCCAGATTTTCTCTGAAGATGTACAGAAAAGGTATTCATTTATAGACTGCAACTATGATAGCAGCTGTTGTACATGTTTTCTCTATCAGATGGTAATCCAGCCGAAGAACCTGCTGCAGTCACAAGTGTCCAGAGGGGCACCCCCGGGAGGTGAATGGCTCTGTCCTACTTTTATGGCCACTGGATGGCAGATTAGGTAACTATGAGAGAAGTTTTCTAAATGTAGCCCAGGAATAGCTATGTCATGACACAGAGAGTGTGTTTGGGTACCTAAACAGGTCTGACCCGTAGATCTTACCTCGTGGTGTGGTTAGGGTTTCTCTCCAAGCTATGGGCTTCTGACTCAAGAAAAAATGGGGTATGATGACATACGAGGCAATAAGCATCACTTCGGTCTGTAAATTATATCGGACCGGAGAGATCGTCACCCAATATCTTCGTTTTATGCAATAACCAGCAAAGTGCATGTAAGCTGTATCCAATACTGCTTATTCTAGAAATGTTCACTGCATCTTGCATTGCACCTGTCCATGAGCTAATGTTTCTTCCTTTGGCATTCTGTAAAACAAACTTTGCAGGTGGTAAGCAACTAAAGTTGTTTACATACCAAATTCACAAGATTTATGGCTGACAAGGCCTGCATGTTGAAGATGTTTGACCCCATCCCTCTCTTTTGCAGTACTGTGTATGGGCTGAAGTGGGCATGGCCTGTTTAGATGACACCCACCAAACAAATAGACCTTTGACCCTTGCAAGAGATCCCTAGCACAGTCTTAACAATCCTCAGCAGTATTTATACCCTTTGGAGGCAGGAGGGGGGACCTTTCGACCCCAGAACTGTAGTTCTCATTACCTCATGCTTTATCGATGCGGGTCCTGTCACCAGCAGTGTGTTACCACTACACATGATTATTCAGGAGAATTCAGGGGGAGATATCAAGTCACCTAAGGACACCCAATGCAGTCATGCCACAGGTATAAATGCCATTCAGCTCCTTGTGACACAATGAACTGAATTTATATTAAGTGCCATCTTGTGGCCATTTTTGGTCTTTCTCAAGGTTTATTGAGTGGTAAAATGTGGGTTGATTTGAAACCAACCTTTGATATCCAAAATGAATGGTGACATATGTTAACTTCCACCTGAAAGTATCTGACAACAGGTCAAACATTCTACATTTTTAAAAGGAGGTATCATAAAATATTGGTTCTGAAACATTTTAAGAGTTATAGTCATATTTTAGAAAATTTAATTTGTGAAACATTATTTTAATAGTGATTTTACTGTTGTTGTTTTTCCGATGTAGTTCATCAAAATACAATGCCACAAGATTTGCGTTTTATTGTAAAAAGTGTTAGATGCTTGGAAGACTGAAAGAATAGAATAGAATAGACAGGTCTGATATGTATTTTTACTATTTATTGCTATGCTACATAGTATACAGACAGAAAATAGTACAATGTGCAAAGTATTAGAATAGAATAGATTCGAATAGAGACAGGTCTGGTGTGTAATTTTGCATTAATAGTTATGATACATACAGTAGTATAGACAGAAATGATATTCAGTGTGCAGTGTATTAGAATAGTCAGAATATAATAGAGTAGAACATAATAGAATATAGACAGGTCTGGTGTGTATTTTTTTTATTTACAGCTATGATAACAAATTATGTACAATGTTTAGTGAATTAGAATAGAACAAAATAGAATATAGAGGTCTAATAAGTATTTTTGTATTTACTGCTATGATACGTAGTGTACAGAATACAAAATATGTACAATGTGTAATGTATTAGAATAGAATAGAATATAATAGAATAGAGACAGGTCTGGTGTGTAATTTTGTATAGTTATGATACATACAGTAGTAAACAGAAATCACATTCAATGTGCAGTGTATTAGAATAGTCAGAAAAGAATTGAACAGAACTTAATAGAATAGAATAGAATATAGACACGTCTGGCATGTATTTTTGTATTTCCTGCTATATGATAGGATAGACAATATTTACAATGTATTAGAACAGAAAATAGAAATAGAAAATAATAGAGACAGGACTAGTGTGTAATTTTTGTATTTACAGCTATAATAAAAAATTATGTACAATGTTTAGTGTTTTAGAATAAAATATAATAGAGACAGGTTGAGACATGTATTTTGTATTCACAGCTATGATACATAAACACAGAGAAAATGTACTAAACCAACCAAACAGAAAATAAATAACACAAAGGTGTGCTAATACACATATCATTTACAAAACAAACTATTAATAAATCATATAAAAAGCACAATGAATATTACAACATTGTAGCAAAAAAATAATAAATAAATTGTAAATGTATTTTAAAAAGGTTTTGGGAGGAACTAAATAAAAATGTATGTCTTTTCTTTTGAGAATAAACCTTGAACTTGGTGACCTTTTTCATCTGATGCTGGTTGATTTAACCTTACGTAGCTTCAAAGAAACGGTTTAGTGAGCGGAAAGACATCATAACACGTTTCATGCAGGTTCACATGCGATATTCCCACTGGTCCGTAAAAAGAATGGCAGTAAAAATCATTTTAGTTGCTGTTTGCTGACGCGATAGACCACGGAAGCCATTTCTAGAAGAAAAGCTACAAAAAGCGCCCTTTATGTGAGAAAGGGATTTCTCCAGCAGTGAAAATAGTTGCCTGACAAGTCGAGTGACGCACAGAGCACTGAAGCTTATTCTTGATGAATGGACTGAAGATATAAATGTTACGTAGCTCTTCGTTGTCACAGTAACGGCGTGATTTATGAAATGAAAATTTTCAGTACACACAACTGCGAGCAGTTTTTCTTAGAAGAAATTGTCTTTACAAGTCGTTTGTTTTTAGAATTTATTTTACATTATAATTTCATTAGATACATGCTGTTCATAAATGCTCGAAAATGTCGACACGTACAGAGCATGCGCAGTCGGCAACACACTGAAGCGGTAATTGGCGGAAAAATTGGAGTGTGTAATTTGTCAATGAGCAAAATAGGTAAGTACATGACAGTTTTCCTTTTGGTTTAGAGTCAAAACTCAAGAGTACATGACATACTTTTAAATGAAAAGCAGTTTGTCAGATATTTAGTCGCAAAGGATTAGCAGTTAAACAAGCTGCTTTCTGTAGCAGAAATCGCTGAGTATCTGTGGAGAACGACGTCTCGATGGATGAACTAAGTTTTAAACTGTAGATTTCAACTTTAGATACAGCGTTTCTCAACAAATCTATCCACAAGTCTGCTCTCCTCATTACTGTTACTGTTTTGCAGGACTTTTAAGGAAGAAACAGGACAAATAGGAAATTTCACTCTGGCGAGGCATGTGAGTATTCACGAAAAAAAATATACTACACTAATCAACAATGAAATTAATGAAAACCTTTCCAAAAAAAAAAAAAAAAAAAAAGTTGTCCTTAAATCAAAATGCTTTCTTGTCTTAGGACAACTTTGATGAAATTTTTTTGATCCACTTGAATAAATGTTAACTACTGTGTAACTGTAACTTATGACAGAGCCTTCAGATATTTCCCCATTAGTTTACATTAATGGTTTGTTACACTGCACCAGGCATATTAAACATGCATTTATATAGAGATAAATATACATTATGTAAATACATACATACTGCATTGATTTGATCAAAATACAGTAAAAATGTAATATTGTGAAATATCACTGCAATTTAATTTGAATAGTTTTCTATTAAAATATGTTTTCAAATATAATTTATTTGTTTGATGGCAAAACTTAATTTTCCCCATTGTTACTCCAGGCTTCAGTGTCACATGATCCTTCAGAAATCATTCTAATATGTTGATTTGGTGCTCCAGAAGCATTTAATATTATAACCAATATCATAAACAGTTGTGCTGCTCCTTACTTTTGTGGAAACCATGATACACGACCATTCAAAAGTATGGGGTATGTAAGATTTAAAAAAAAACTTGCTTGGCAAGAATTTATTTGATTATTCAGAAGTGTAAGTGAAGACATGTATAAGGTATAAATATGATTTATTATTTAAAAAAATGCAGTTTTTTGGTATAACATTTTATTAATCAAAGAGTCCTTAAAAATCACCATTTCCAGTAAAATATTAAGCTGCACAACTGTTTTCAACATCAATAATAATAGGAATTGATAATATAACCAGTGTTCTTTGTTTTTACTCTTTGATTTTGTAAAGGAAATGGCTTCTCTCCCAACAATGAAGAACATTCCCAATGTTGAAAATGCCTTTAAAGCATCCAAGAAACACAAAAACAAGAAAAGGAAAAAGGAAAAAAAGGATAAGGGCAAAAAGCATGTGCCTGACTTCTTGTTCCACGACGGCTGCCATGAGGCAGTGTTTACACAAATGCAAGAGACTAAGAAAAGAAAAAAGCCAAAGACAAAAATCAAACCGAAGGAAGACTTTCAGCAACCTACATTAAATAAACAGTTCAAGCAACCTGAAGATACGCACCAAACTCAGCCCATCATCTGCATCTCCCCTGATCAGAAGACACCACATTCACCTGTGAAGGAGTGTAATAGAAGTGTTAAACGTAAAAAGAGAGTCGTTTTCAACTTGCCACCGGAGCAGAGCCAAGCTCCAAAGACAAATGATGAAGAATATGGAAAGAAGCAGCTGGTCAGTGAAAGCAGCTTGGAATCCAACACAGCTGAAGAAATGACCAGCCAAGACCTGTTTATTATACAGAAATCATTCTTGGATCCATATGTGGAGATCTCCAGCACCTCAAGCTCCATTACTGATGGGAAGCTGCCAGAGAACCTCTCATGTAGTTTAACTGCTGAAGCAACAACTCAAACCGAAAACTTCTTCACGTTCCCAGCACTCTCCACTTCGCTCAGGTTTCAGCAGAACACGTCCAAAAGCCTGGAGGAACCAGTAGACCTGAGCCTGCCAAACAGAATAAGACAAATGCACGGTCCAAAACAACCCACTGTAGATTCTGAGAAACCACCCATGCTGAAGATATCAGGCACATCCAGTGAAGACGGTGATACGGTGCCCAAGGCCAAAGGTGATCTGCTCCAGCTGAAGGTCATCCAGACCCGCTTGAACGAGTCTTTCTTTTTTAAGGTGAAGGGTGAAGACTCTCCGAAGCCCATGTGCCCTTTGATGAAGCTCACGGAAAGAGTTGAGAAAAGAACGAAGAAGTAAAATCAGACCAAGCTAAGATGTTATACATTCACGAGGGGAAAAAAAGCAGAGAGTTCTGTACACATAGCTTTGTGCTTCTTCATTTTACATCATTTGCTTCAATGTTTATTCAGTATATGAATGTTCAGTTTGTTTACAAGCAAGCATTGTTCACAAAAGTTCCTACAGTTTAAACAGTCTCACCGTTTTACAGTTTTAATTGTGTCTAAACAGCTTGATTCCCATCCACTTCCAAAGGTGAAAGAAAACATAGACAGGAATTGTTACTGGCAGCAGCAGGCTGTAGAAACACACGCTGCTTGCGCTCGTACAGCCTTGAGGGAAATTTTCATCCACTGCTGCAGAGTAAAAAAGTCCAGACAAAGATATCAGTGGTACAAGAACAGTCACTGTAGACAGGGAGAAAAACATTGTGGCAAAAAATGAACAGTGAAGTATTAGCTTTATAAATTCAAGATTGAGTGGGTTTTTCAGTCGCTCCGCTCTTATGGATCATTCTTGCATCTTGTGGGATCATCTTAGGAATACCATCAATGATGGGATATGCGATACCAAGCTCTTCGTTTATTAATTCGTTGTAACTTTCGTCGTACCTTGAAAAGATCAGAAGCAGATACATGTATTAATATTATTGATAATGATAACTGCTCATCCCTTACAAAGATGAATCATGTTAAACATATTTAATAATAGTTACTATAAACCACACTCAATGAATATGGGATCTCCCAAAGCAGGTTGTCTTTCAGATTTCTTTGTAATTCTGTAGCATTTTTGTTTATCTGTTTTTGAAAATAGCTTTTATAATGATAGTTTAATTGGTTTATACAGATACAAATAGGCTATAAGCAAATTATATATAATGACTATTGATAATCATAATCTGAAAAGCCCTTAAAAAAAAATCAATGAAAAGTTTATGAAAAATAGATACGAAAAAAAAAAAAATATATATATATATATATATATATATATATATTAAATTCCTATAAAACCATATCTTCATATAAAGCAGGACATTTCCTACAATGTTATTCTGTAACATTCTGCCTCTCTTTTTTTATGCAAAATTATAATAAGATTTATGTTAATAGTAAACGCTTTTATTCATTTACAAAATAAGTTAGCTACACCAAGGTAAAAGTTCGTAATGGAAATGTATCGACTGGTGTTTTATGACATCACCACTGCTATATAACTACTTTACGTCCCACCATAAGGCAATAATATAATGCATGATGAACAGTCATACCTCAGGGTTTTTTTGGACAGTGGACACACAAGAAACTCCAGCAGAGACTCATCAAACGGCTGACTCTGGCCGTCCTTCACTGCAGCGCTGCGGATCTTCACGACGCTCACAGATCTCTGCACGCTAAACACTCCAGTGCCAAGTGTCCTCAATGCATGAGACATATCCGAAGACAGCAGAAGGGGTGAAAAACAAACAAACAACTAAACTAAACTTGTCTGACAGAACCAACAGTAAACCGGAAGCGCCGAACTAGGCGCACTTGTAAACGTGTCCCCTGATCTTTTACATTCGTGAGAAGGTTCCGGTGGCAAATTGTTCTATTTGAAAAGTAATGTCATTCATAAGAAAAAAATATTCATATATCTGGGTTTACATGGTCTGCACAGTACAAAGAACACTCTGGAAGCAGATATTTAGAAATATATAATTTATGTGTTAGGACAGACATAAATAACAATAATCACATGTAGACTATTATTGCATTGATCAAAATAATAATAACAATAAAAAATAAAAGTAATAATACAAAAATGTACGTACGTAATACGTAAATTAATAACTTAAACTACAACTAACTATTGTTACTGATAAAAAAGAAAGAATAATAGGCTATTTCAGCTGGCAGCGAGCCATTCATTCAAGAGAATTGTCATATAATGTCACTGTTTTTCTTATGCATCACACGCATTTTATTATTTTTATTATTATTCATAGATATTGTATAAATAATTACTATTATTTTTATCTGCATCGATAATAAAGACAAACTAATAATATAAGAGTTTAGTAATATATTTAAGCTAATAATCTGAAGAAGAACAAGAAAAAAAGTGTAATAGTGGAATTATGTCACTACTAAATAAAATTAAGGGTTCACTACAGACTGCATTATATACTTGTTTTATATCAACAGAAATAAATAATTATAGAAATAACGTGTTGATTCCAAGGAATCATAGTGAAAGGAATGCATTTAAGCATTTGAAATAGATTTATTGGATAGAATTATGTCATTTTATGCCTCATTAAACATAATAATATCTCGAAAGCAGTGTGTGGTGCTCTTGCCTAAAGCATTTCGTAAAATAGAAACCGAACTGGAGAAGCTGAAGAGATTATTCAAGAACAGCAGATGTCGCCATTGAACTGTGTGTTTTAAAAGAAACTACTTACCAAATATTGCAGGAAAAAACTTTACTTTGAAGTGCTTGTTGTGAAACAAGCTGAGACTTAAATTAAAGGCAGAAGCTGCCAGTATTGATTTTGAGTTGCTCTCAGAAGACTCATTCACACAAAAACAACAGACTCCAGCTAAAGTCAAGCGTCTGACCAGCCTTCTTCTGTCCAGCGGTGGCTGGAAAGGTGGAAAGGTGGCTTGTTCAAGGCAGGCAAGGTTAACTCAAATTTTATGGAGGAGACAGCATGGGCAATGTTTGTGTGTACTTCCACCAAAAACACAGAAAGGGACACATTCCCCTCAATATTCCCACACTGCCAAATTCAAAGCTATTTTGAGTCAATATGTGCAGTGTTTTAAGCTGATGGAAGAGAAAAAGCTGGAAAGAAGCTTGTGGGCACCAGAGAGCTCAGTTCACTAACCTGGCAAGCATGTCAAATGAAACAAACCCGCTCCAGGTCAAAGTCAGGACAGACGGCATTGTGGGTAGGTGCGCTCTTCATTGCACTGAACGAATCGATTGCCTCAGCCATGTGAAATCTGGCTATACCCTCTTACTCTTTTGAAAATGTATAATGTGTAATTTTCAAGTTGGTTAACCGTAATTATTGCTGAAATAAGACATTTCTTGTTAAACGTGTCCTCTAGGTTTGAAAAATGTGTTGAATGCGTAAAAAGAGACAAACCTTAGGTTAGTTATGCAAATGTCTGTCTGAGCTTATAAGAGCTCTTGGCTTCGGCTGTGATTTTTATCTTCAAATTAAACTGGGCTAACATTGCACATCTCTACTGTGGTCTTTTCAACTAAAACAATTTGTTCTCCGTCAACTGATGGCAATTAGACAATTTTGCTATTGCCTTCTGTTGCCATTTCCAGCCAGCATCCTTCAGAAATGGTTTCACAGTTGCTAGTGAATCCAGTTAATCAAGCTTGAACTCTTTTCTGCTACATTATCTACCACAGCACGAACGCTGAGCAACATATGATTGTGTGAACTGTCATTATTTCCTTTTGTTTCAGTTTCCATTAATGCAGATGGTACCAACAGCGAAGTATACAAACAAACAGAAATATGCTTCCTGAAATGTCTGAGTGGGCCAGTGTGCGCAAGTTGGGACTGGCTAATTTCTTGCCCATGAAAAAGAATTAAAAACCATACACTTTACGTCATTTAATGCAGCCGAATTCAAGGAGTCAATTCTCTTTTTTTAGTATTTGATATTTTGAAGAAATGGAACTGTCGGTTCAATAGGAAATACCTTCATTTACATTAAGGATACACATTTAAACATAAAACACAGGCCTATAATCAAACACTAAACCCAGCGTGTAATTCGTATAACCCAGTGAAAAGTATTTACGAGGTGGAAAATTCGTAGGAATTCGTACAAAGGACTTGACCCCACCTCTAAATTTCATCATCACAAAAATGGTACAAGGTTGTGCGAATTCGTACGAAACTACGAATAGCCAACCTTGTGAAATAGTCTACTTGGCCACAAGATAGCGATCATATATCCTATACAAAATTCGCCAAACAATGGTAAATGTTATGTGACCCTATCTTACAGAGTACAAAACACTGCAACAATATTGTTTTGTACAATAAAAATGCAGAACATTAGGCAGTGTGAGTAATGTTATTGGCAAAAAACAATCTCCTGTTCACTATAATAGAGAATAACATTTTCTCCATGTTCAGTATTCTAATTACTTTGCTCCATTTGCACAGCACTTTATGTAGAATAACTGTAGCAGATAGTGGAAGGTCCTTGGGAGAATAAAGTAATTTAATAAACTCACCGAGGGTTTGGCTTCTGAGCCTATGGAATTATGAGGTTCAGAAGTGTTAACCAAACACTTTTCAGGCCTGATTGCAAGCTCTCCAAATGCTCTGGGCTTCACACACTTCTCTCACTTAAAATAGAATTGAATTAAAAATGATCCAACAGATAACACAATGCTGGGTTACTATAGGACCTACCTAATGTTGGGTTATTTTAGCCCAGTGGATTGGGAAAGTAAGTTTTATTATTGCTATGTAAATAAATAAGGCCAAGGAGCTCATATAAAAAGTGCTTCCTGACAAAATATAATAATTTTGCCCCTCAGAAGGTCAGTCGGAAAAGGAGTTTTATCATCTCAGGAGGCAAACTGTATATCTAACAGGTCTGAAGTGAAATAGAAGGAAGATGAGAAATTGTCTCAGTGTGGATCTTTTTTTTTTTTTTACAAACTATTTCAAGGATGCAGGGATATTGGAGACTTCTTGACAAATGCACTTCTAAAACTCATTTAGCTTTCCCATCACTGGGGATGTACTGTAGCTTTTGCAAGTTGCTTTTCCAAAAGATTGTCAAAACATTTAGAGGTTTTGAATTGTTTAAATAGCATAAATAAAGAAATGCTTCAGTTGTTTAAAGGGTTAGTTCACCCAGATAGCAAATTTATGTAATTAATAACTTACCCTCATGTTGTTTCAAACCTGTAAGACCTCCGTTTATCTTTGGAACACAGTTTAAGATATTTTAGATTTAGTCCGAGAGCTCTCAGTCCCTCCTTTGAAGCTGTGTGTACGGTATACTGTCCATGTCCAGAAAGGTACGAAAAACATCATCAAAGTAGTCCATGTGACATCTGAGGGTCAGTGAGAATTTTTTGAAGCATCGAAAATACATTATGGTCCAAAAATAGCAAAAACGACGACTTTATTCAGCTTTGTCTTCTCTTCCGTGTCTGTTGTGAGAGAGAGTTCAAAACAAAGCAGTCTGGATATCCGGTTCGCGAACGAATAATTCAGTTCACCAAATCGAACTGAATCGTTTTAAACGGTTCGCATCTCTAATACGCATTAATCCATAAATTACTTAAGCTGTTAACTTTTTTAATGTGGCTGACACTCCCTCTGAGTTCAAACTAACCAATATCCTGGAGTAATTCATGTACTCAAACAGTACACTGACTGAACTGCTGTGAAGAGAGAACTGAAGATGAACACCGAGCCGAGCTAGATAACGAACAAAACATTGACTCATTCACAAGTCAAGAACCGTTTCTGTCAGACGCGTCCGATTCGTGAACCGAGGAGCTGATGATACTGCGCATGTGTGATTCAGCGTGAAGCAGACCGACACACAGGGCATCTGAACTGAACTGATTCATTTGGTGATTGATTCTGAACTGATTCTGTGCTAGTGTTATGAGCGCGGGTAAACCGAAGGCTTGAATCAAGGGCAATCATCGCAAATGACGGCATTATACGTCGAGCGCAAAAGAACCAGTGAACCGTTTTCTTCAACCGGTTTATTGAATCGAACTGTCCGAAAGAACTACTGGTGATCCGAAAACCGATGCAACCGGTTCTTGACTCGTGAACGAGTCAGTCTTTTGTTCGTTATCTGGCTTGGCTCGGTGTTCATCTTCAGTTCTCTCTTCACAGGAGTTCAGTCAGTGTACTGTTTGAGTGCATGCATTACTCCGGGATATTGGTTAGTTTGAACTCAGAGGGAGTGTCAGCCACATTAAAAAAAAAGTTAACAGCTTAAGTCATTTGTGGATTAATGCGTATTAGAGATGCAAACCGTTTAAAACGATTCAGTTCGATTTAGTGAACTGAATGATTAGTTCGCGAAACCGGATATCCAGACTGCTTTGTTTTGAACTCTCTCTCACAACAGACACGAAAGAGAAGACAAAGCTGAATAAAGTCGTCGTTTTTGCTATTTTTGGACCAAAATGTATTTTAGATGCTTCAAAAAATTCTAACCGACCCTCTGATGTCACATGGACTACTTTGATTATTTTTTTCTTACCTTTCTGGACATGGACAGTATACCGTACACACAGCTTCAATGGAGGGACTGAGAGCTCTCGGACTAAATCTAAAATATCTTAAACTGTGTTCCAAAGATAAACGGAGGTTTACGGGTTTGAAACAACATCAGGGTAAGTTATTAATTACATAAATTTGCTATCTGGGTGAACTAACCCTTTAAATATAACAAACAACAATCTCTAGTTCTGTCTTTGAGGTTTCAGCCTTTCCTAAGTTTTTTCAGAAATGACAGAAAGACTCATGAAACTGTTGTTCCTTGTTCAAGCAGCGTGTGTGTCTGTGTTTGAGAAATTTGGATAGCTCAGAGCTCTGTGAGGATGTCAAGTGTTGCTGACTTTGATTAAAATGATGGTTTTGTCCCACAAGAGATGGGAAGACGGAAAATACGAGATTTTCCCAAAAGCAGAAATGAATTTGATTTAACTGTGTATGTGGAGCTTTTATTTCCGTGAATGTGAGAACTCTTATGGTATGAATTGAAAAACTGTATGAATAGATACTTCTGGAACTTAAATTAAGATTTTATACCATAGCATTTGTTATTTTTAAATGTCCATCCTTTGAAGAAAGCTGTTTTAACCAGATGGTCCTATGCAAAATTCAAGAACAATGAGTTAAAAGTCTTTATTGTTTTTAAGAAAGACTATTTATATTTATAAAATATTTTTTCCACATCAAATAATCACAAACATCATTCACAAACCGAGAAAAAAAACATTTTAAATTTGTGCTACACAGTAGCAAAACTACTAAATGCTTAAATACACAAGAGCTAATCATACAGCAGAACATTTAAAGAGACAGTTCACTGAAAAAATGAAAAAGGTGAGTAAATAATGACAAAATGTTCATTTTTGGGTGAAATATCCATTAATTACTCACCCTCATGTCGTTCCAAACCCATAATACCTTCGCTACTATCGTGAATGGCAACAGACTGACCCAGAAGAAATTATGAACAATATGGTTGAACACAGACTATTTTAATAATGTCCTTACTACCTTTCTGGGCCTTGAACGAAGTAGTTCCCTTGCTGTCTACTGAGGGTCAGAAAGCTCTCGGATTTCATAAAAAAATATCTTAATTTGTGTTTAGAAGATGAACGAAGGTCTTACTTGTTTGGAACGTCATGAGGGTCAGGTCAGTAATTAATGACAGGATTTTCATTTTTGTGTGAACTATCCCTTTAAGCATCATTGTCTCTAGTCTTAACCATCTGTTCAGGTCAAAATTAAATGTTTGACACTTGCTCCATGTTGGCTTTGAGGTCCGACACAAGACATGAAGATGTTTACAGTGTTAAAAAAAAGAGAACAGCAGCCTTCCCTCGACACAAAGGGACACTGTATCTCAATCCACTACATATCCAGAGATGCGTCCCATTAGACACTAGGCTTATAGAACTTTCCCAGGCAGTATGTTGGTAATTGTCCATTTCTGACTGCTGCACTGTTGAAGGGCCAGCAGATATCCATGATCCACGTCCGCACTTTCCACCAACTCTAAACAGCGCTTCGACTTCCTATTCTGAATGGAGCCTCCCTGCAAGACACAATACACATCCAAATGAGTGAACAATGACATTAAATTGGTCCAGGATCACGAAGGATGTTGATTTGTATTACACTTTTCACAAAAAGAGGTAATATAATTCCTTTAATTAAAAAAAGATGGAGCAGACGTATCCTTCTAATGCCGGATCCGAGCGGCACTAAGTGAGAAATCAAAGTGACACTTTCTCCTCGAGAAACATATTTCTTTCAGTCAGTAAATACAGTATGAAATACACCACCAAAGCCAGAAGCCTTTCCGAACAATGTCAAAAGGGAAGTGATGTTCTTGAAGTGGTTGCTTCTGAAGAAGAGCCTGAAGGATTGAGAGTCTTACAGTGTTGAAGGAGGCTCCGGTGACATGAAAGAGGAGGCCGCGGGCGAAGTGTCACTCTCATCCAATCATCTGCCACCGTATGAAATCCAAGGTGTATGAAATGCCAAATGTCTCGCTTCACAGGCTAAATCATATTGTTGAAGATGCACAGTTGGAATATTTGTATTACTTTTATGGCATTTTTCTTTCCATGGCTGCAACATTAGCATTTGAAAACAAAATCTTTTACACTGTGCTAAGTGTGAAACTTCATTATTGGATA
The DNA here is from genome assembly GCF_963082965.1 of Carassius carassius. Lineage (NCBI taxonomy): Eukaryota > Metazoa > Chordata > Actinopteri > Cypriniformes > Cyprinidae > Carassius > Carassius carassius. Next base: position 10,849,404 of record NC_081797.1, on the reverse strand, counting down.
GAATACCTTCGTATGGTGGTTAGTGGTGGCAATTTAGGACAATATAGATGGTAGAGTAGCACATAGTGTTTAGTGCATTATTCAGAACTCAACTTTACACTTGAACAAAACTCTAACCCCATGTCTTAAACTTACACCAGGGACCAAGATCTCCCTAGAACACTCCAGAACCATGATGCCATGTTTTGCACAGGCAAACACCACACATTTTCTTCAGATTATGCAAAAATCTAGTTTTTCGGAATCTAGTTAGTTAGTTTTTCAAATAGCCATGTGTTTATTAAATGCTGAGCAAATGAGTCATACAACATGCCTCCTCTCATTACGATTTACGCTAGTGACTCATGAGGCGTATCCTATAATTATGTAATGCAAAGTTGCGCTTTAAATAAAACAGGAAGAATTTGTTGTGTACAAGCCTGTTGTGGATATATTTTCTATACCAGTGACCTTCAGTTGTCTGAGTATTATTTAAATGGTTGTGTGATTGCTTAACATGTTCAACTCACACAAATTATACTCAAGTATTAAATAACCATTAAGATGACAACTATAGATACAGTATAAAATAAGAGCAATGATATTAAATTAATGATATATTTAAAAAAATATATTTTTTACTCTTTTCAATTTTACTTTGTATAAAATTAAAATGTGTGTTATATTGAATACAGTAGGTATTCACAATATAAATGGGCATGTATCTAAATGAAGAGTTCATTTGCAAAAACAGATAACCCTCAATTTTCAAAAATCATGTTTTTTTCAATGTGTATTCCAATTAATCTCAGTCACACTGCAGTTGGGTTATTTTAAGAAAAAAAAAATAAAGGTAATTAACACAATAAAACATAATATATATATAAGGAGTTATCTGTTTTTGCAAATAAACTCTTCAAATGTTAATTTGCAATAAATGCTTCTGAATTTGGAGACAAAAGCACCTCTCAGTCAATTATACCTTGAGTTAAAAACACAATTATGCTATTTACTTGAAGTCCCCCTGAGATTTAAAATAAATATTAAAATAATTTAACAACACATTTAATTTACCCCATAAAGCGACTCTTCTTAAAAAAGGGGCAAACAGACACTGTCAGGATCCTGCCCTGACAACCTTGTTTGTACTGTCTTTGTTCAATGTGTCTTTGTTTATTTTGTGCCTGAGCACATGGTTGTGTCTCTTGTGTCTGCCACGTGCTCCTCTTGTCCCTCCTCCTTGTTTTCCCGGTTCACGCCCCCTTGTTTAGTCCTCATTAGTCAGAGTGTTGTCACCTGTTCCTCATGTCGCTGTATGCATCTTATTGTGCTCTCTTTCCTCTTGTAGTTGCCGGTTCGTTTTTGGCTGCGTGTTTGCCTAACGTGTGTTTTGCAGTTTCAAGTTTTTCTTGTCAAAATCTAGTTTTTGCGAAGGAATTTCTTGTTCCCTGTATTGTTTGTGTTGTCTAGTGTGCTGGTTGTTTTGTCCGGTCTTGTGTTGTCTTTATCTGTTGTGTTCTCCCCCTCCAGCCCTGCCTGGCCGTCTGTGGTTCCCTGACAACTGGTTCCCTCACCCTTGCAGCTGTATCGGTTCTGGCAAGTGATCTTCAAGCTGCAATTTCTCTGTTCCTTTGTGTCTCGCCTGGACATCTACCTTCTGTCTGGTCTTGCCAACTCCCAGCAGCGGTCCTAGCTGCTGCCTCCCTATGCTGGTTCCAGTGGTCACCCTCAGCTATCCAGTCATTGCCCCAGTATCCCCTCCTGTTGGACTTTCACTGTTGTATGCCCTACCCTACTGTCTGGGCCGTTCAAGCCACTCCCTCCTATTGTGCTCTGTCTATTTTTGTCAATAAACATCCCTTGTTCATTCTGCATCTGGGTTCTCTCCCTCAGTAACCCTGACAGACACAGCAAGTGTTTGGAATATCAAGTTTTAGGCATTGTTCAAATAAGTAAAAGCTAGAATATTAATACGCATGTTAATAAGCAATTAGTTAATAGAGAGAATTGGTATCTATACTAAAGTGTTACTATTATGTTTTATACATTTGGTGATGTTGATAAAGATGTCATTTCTCTTTTTATAACAATATAAAACAAGTAGTGCTGTCAAACAATTAGTTCCAAAATACATTTTGTTTGAATAATGTGTGTGTGTACTGTTTATTATGTATCTATAACTACGTGCACTTATAGTATATATTTTGAAAATACATTTATATTCATAGAATTTATATTATATATAAATATAATTAATATATAAACAACATATTTTTCTGAAATATATACGTGTGTGTGTGTGTGTATATATATACACACACACAGCATACATATATTATGTAAACAAAAACTGTTATGGATGTTATTAATCGCAATTAATCGTTTGACAGCACTAGTCTAAAATTAATCTAAATGTAATCAGAATATATAACCTAAAATGACTAATGTAGATTACATCACTGACTACAATTTTCATCATGTAATTTGTAACCAGTAAAAGATTAGAATTTATATCATTTGTTTCTCTCTCACTCTATATTTAAATTTTGTGAAATAGAATTGAGGTAGTATGACTCCATGCAATTTTTCATGATCATGTACATTATAAACAAGGTTTTATTAAGACCACATTAATTATAAAATAATTTGGCATGCATCGTTGAACAGGTGTCACCGAGAGGAACACAGCATCTGCTTCAATTATGTTTTGTTCCAAATCAGCCTCCCTAAAATAATAATGTCACTGACTGCTGGTGGTGCCAAACACACTACAGGACGAAATAACATATGTCTTGTATGCTTAACGGCGCATTTATTCACGACCTGTCAAGCGGTATCCTGGTTACAGACTGAAAAGCAGACTGTCAACAGACAATGTGAGTCGATAAAAACTTAATTAAATCCATTTCTAATGCTCTTCTATGTGTCAAGAGCCAGATCACTCTTTCACTGGCTTTGTCATCAATTACTCATCGCACCTAAAAGGCCACAATGGATTCGGCCCACCCGATTCCATTTTAAATAACCTAAAGAAAAAAGGTGTCTGTCTTTATCCCACTGAGCTCGTGTGAGACATTAAAGCACATCCCGAGGGTTTGTGTGAGAATTGATATCGTTCATACTCTTACACTTTTCCTGTAAGCGCATGTTTGTTCATCTACTTCGACATCTCTCCCAAGGGGGCAGCATTACCCTTTCCTAATAACCCCATTCTGACATTTCCAGCACACTTCAGCTAAACCTTTTAGACGACACAGCCTGCTGTGACATATATAAATTCACCTGACTTTTAATAGAGAAGCATATATTACGTGCGGATGAAATCAAGATGCCTGCTACGATCCAGAACAGTGCTTGAATTGAATTAAGAGAGCTTTACAACACACACACACACACACACACACCTCTGAATTATTAATGCTCGATATCCCGAAAGTGTCCACTGCAGTCGCACAGCCGGAGGGCTAACAGATGCTGCAAATTGACAGCAAATTTTAAGGGAAAGTTTTGAACTAGTACTTCAATGATACCAAAACGATTTTGACAATGGCTTTAAATGAGTTGTGCAGTAAAGGATGTCTGTCTGTAATGAGGATTGTGTAGAATGCAATGAAGCTCTTTATGGCCAGGGTTATTAAAGCTTATTATAACTACAACTAAAACCATAAAAAACAGACCAGTCAGCAAAAACTGACCACTGCAATACTCCACTTATTTAGATGTAGGGCACCAAAACCAGGATAAAAAAATGTTTTGAGCATACTATTGATTGTTTCCCATGAAAGTATACCTGAGTAAAGAGCCAGGAGAGCTTCATGTGCTTGTTGCTGGCGTAGCTGCATTCTAGCAGTCGCGGCCGGCCGTTCACATCCACCAGGCACTTGTTATCATCGTCGTCGATGGTCGGACTCAAGCCTCCGACGTGCAGCTGCTGAGACCTTGTGTAGTACACATTCTAAAACAACAGAAGAGACAAGCATGCTTTAATGATGCATTCATATGCATCTAATTAGACGAAATTTTGGACACAAGAAATGTTTCTTAAGCAGCAAAACAGCAGATTAGAATGATTTCTGAAGAATCGTGCGGCACTGATGACTGGAGCAATGATGCTGAAAATTCAGCTTTGCATCACATGAATAAATTTCATTTGACAATATATTCAAATAGAAAACAATTATTTTAAATAGTAATAATATTTCACAATATTACTGTTTTTACTGTATTTTGATGCAATAACTACAGCCCTAGAGAGCATAAGAATCAGTTTCAATATTTTGTACCATTAAAATGTATAAAATAAATTTTGTAAAGAAAAGCATGTTTCGTTAAGAAACTATAACATGAACACTTATATGTTGAACATTGAAATAAAAAATAAGAAAAATATGTCTATTTAAATTCTCAATTTATTTATAGCTTAAACTAAATGACTTTTATTCACATGAACTTTAGTTTGTTTGCATGAGGCAAAAGAACTAAGTCTCTGATATTCAATATTTGCTTTGAATTACTAATGCACATTTTGTTGGACCAAGTCCTAAATCAATAGCCCTAATACTTGAATCGCTCGCCTTACCGAAAAACAAGCACTTTCAGAAAGAATTCATTTCATGCAATATGCCCGCTTTTTTTCAGGGTCTGGATGGATTGATATTTCACTTCAAAAGCCTGAGCCTGGAGAAGTGCTAACAGTATTATTGATTAGATAGCTCATGCAGCGCATCACAAAAACACATACTTCTCTCAAATACATAGATAAAATTGGTTGTATACCGTCTAGAGCAATTTTAGCAATCCAACAATTGTGTTACAATCAGTTCTGTAATATCTGATACAGAGCTAGGCATTCTCCTCTTCTCCTCTCTGGTATCGTTTGGGAGCTACCATGCTTTCTACTGAGACGGTTTATGTTTGTCAAGAATATGTATTTCTAAGATTACCTCGGGACACCTGAGCCTACAGTAAAATCATATCAAATTGTTTGACTTTGGAACGGCACCAATGCATAACTGCTCAAACTTTTGTGACGCACCTTGAAATAAAAATCTCTGCAAACACAAAGGCTGAACAGCTAGCGAGTGCATCTCCACGGACACATAAAACAACTAATCATTCATTCACAATGGAAACAATACATGTCCTTCGGGATCCTTTGATGAGCACTGGAACTGTGACGGGAAGGGATGGAGGGCTAAAATGGGACAGGGGATAATATAATAGTGAAGAAAAACAAGGACTGAACTTGCTAGGGACTCATTTAACACTGCTTGAGGAAAAGCTTGCTTCTTAAGAGATTTATGGCTGTTGTATAGGAACAATTGTTCCTTTTGCCCAATGAATGGGAGATACACACTGAAAGAAAGAGTGAAAGTGATATGCTTCATTTCCAACATGCTCAAATCCCCGAGCAACTGCCACGGTGTTAATACGCTTAGCTGAGGTATTGTCTAACGGCCCATTAAAGATAAAACTAATCCAGAGACTGCTCACATCCTATCAGAATGATTCAAGTCAGTTTAAGTGTGCAAATAGACATGAGATGCACTGTAAATTGTGCAAACATTGTCTGGCTGGTAGAGAACTTAAATGTATATCTATATTTGCACACACACACACACACACACACATTTGATTTCTTTATTTGAATCCACCAATCAAATTTCTTACAGAAAGGATTCAAATGTTCTCAGAGATAACACAGCTTTGGCACTCAAGGGTACATAAAACATCGCTTACGCCACACAGCAAGGCTGCCTATCACAGCTGATATGGAGCAGAATTTTGCCAGCTGTTTAGACTTTCCTTTCGGTAGCCCTGCCAGTCTTAGTCCACTAACAGTCAATTTGTGAACATGTCCCAGGCTGCCAAATATCAATGCCACGAACTTACATGCATAGCCTAGGCCACTGATCTTTGCAAGGAGGGCTTGGTATTTAGTCATTTTTTCGAGAAAGGCTATGTCCATATACAGATCATAAACACAACCTATTTCAAGGACTAGTACCTCCTTTCGATCCTTATCCACGAGCACAACATCAGGGGTGTTAGGGATGTTACAAAACACATCATCAGAGCTGTTGAACCAGTCTGGTATTACTTATATAATATTATATAATTATTATTCTAATAAAAAGTAAAAATTGTGCATTTCATATATATATATATATATATATATATATATATATATATATATATATATATATATATATATATATATATATATATATATATATATATATATATATATATATATATATATATATATTAGGGGTGTAACGGTACGTGTATTCGTACCGGACCGTTTCGGTACAGGGTTTTTTGGTACAGGGTTTTTTGGTTACGGTCTACGTGTGTACCGACTGACCGAATGCAATATTTTGTTTGTGGAACATAGGTACATTTTCGTGTTTCCAAATGAACATATTAAGTGGCGGAAGTCTCCGCGTTCAGCGCAAATCCCGCCCTGCAGCTGATTCTAACCCCTGTTTCACACCGCAAGCGTGAGCGGTGCGCGAGCAGCGCCAGCGCGTCTGCGCAACTACATCGTCACTGCAGAAGCAGACTCTCGCAAGTATTCACACTGGAAGCGTATAAGAACAGCATCACAGCAGCGGCTGCAAAGCGTGTTCGGCAGACAGTATAACCATTTCAAACAATGGGTATAATTCTTTCAACATATGTTTTTATAAAAATACACCATACTTTCACCCAAAACGATTATTTAAAACGTTTAAATGGGCAAAAACATATTTGTTGCAAAAATAGACCGGACGCCGAAACCCCCATTGCACTGCTGTTCACGCGACGCTCCTGCTTGACGCTCACGCGCTGCTTCTGGTCCCGGTGTGAATGCACTCATTGATTAACATGGACGCCGAAAAAAATACGCGCTGCTCACGCGCCGCTCACGCTTGCGATGTCAAACAGGCGTAACTAGGCAAAAAAATGACCATAATTCAAACGCAGCTCACGTCGGCATTTAAACAGACCTTTGCTCTTAATTCCGATCGGTCCAACGTAATAACGAAATCTGAGCAGGTCTAAAAACTGAAATTGTTGATGCTGCACTTTACACTTTGGAAAAGTTATATATTTTTTTAAATATGAGCAAGCCTACAAGCTGGGATTGGTAATGCTGCACTGTAATCATAGTTACTTATTTATATTTTTCATTATATTTTATCATATGATATTGGTTTGAGACTATTTTGAGAGTATTTTATTTAGTGGAGAACTTTGCAGCAGTATTTTATTTCTTATTCTTTTTTTATTTTATATATATTTTATTAAAAAAGTATTTTAAAAATTGTTAAAAAAAAGCTTATAGTAATAAACAACCTGCAGTTTAATGTTTGCATTTCTTTCCCTTACTGTACCGAAAATGAACCGAACCGTGACTTTAAAACCGAGGTACGTACCGAACCGTGATTTTTGCGTACCGTTACACCCCTAATATATATATATATATATATATATATATATATATATATATATATATATATAAAATGTATATATATATAAAATTAATAGAAGATTATATAAAACATTAATAGTAGTAGTATTAGTATTAAAATAAATACAAAATATTTTTTGCATATATTAAAATGTAAAAATAAATATATCTAAATAAATAAATAAATATATATATACATATATATATATATATATATTTTTTTTTTTTTTTACATTTTAATATATGCAAAAAAATATTTTGTATTTATTTTAATACTAATACTACTACAATTAATGTTTTATATAATCTTCTATTAATTTTATATATATATATATTTATATATATATAAAATTACATATGTTAAAATAATATAATTATTATTATTATTATAGAACAATATTATTATCCATCCTCTAAAGCATTCTATGAATTACAGAAATTGTACTTATATATACATACATATATATATATATATATATATATATAAATTAATATCTTAGAACACTTATACCTATCCATATGTAGGAATGTGGGAAATATAGGAATTATATAAAATATATGATTTATTATTATTATTATTAATAAATAAATAATTATTTGCAAAATAAATAGTTTTGAATCACATTTTATTATTTTTATATATATATATATATATATATATATATATATATATATATATATATATATATATATATATATATATATATATATATATATATATATATATATATATATATATATATATATCAGGTAATATCTAATAAGAATAAAAAAGCAACAATAATAACAAGTAAAGACATGGAGCCTCTAAAATTCCCTATAACTAGCAGTGGTGTATTTCTGATTTCCTCAACAGATTCTAGAAAGTTTTGAATCAGCAAGAATAGAAAGTGAAAACACTATACTGCATTGCTTGGCACCATTGTGTCGTTTCCAATAAGAGAGCTGGAAGCGCACACGGATATGAATTCAGCAGGTGTAAGAGACTCAGCTAAGTAGTTAAAATCATGCTGACAGTGCTCTTCTCTGTCTTTCCCTCCCTCTCGCTCGCTCTCATTTATATATCTCTGTCACATATTCACATTCTACAATTCGTCCACATCTAAATGATGCCCCTGTGGTGGTGAAACAACCCTCCCTGGTTGCGTTCTAAGTCATTGCTCTTTATTGAGATTCATTATAGTGACTATAGCCCTGGAATCTGTCTAAATCCCAAATTCCCTGGAGAGTCTATGCTTTATGGAGAAAGCTCCCTATTTTTACAGTATTTTTGCAGGGTATCATTTGTCGTGGAACCTGGTTGTGTAATACACTCGGAATAAGACAAAAAAAAAACAGACTGGATTACCTCAAGCAGCCCAACTGTTCAAAAATTAATACTTCGAGCCTCAGCACAAAATAATAAAGATGTTTTATGCAATACAATGACTGTTTTATGGGTTGCAGAAATTGACAGTTTATCACTGTGAAATGCTGAGATCACTTGTGACGGGAAGATGGGAAAGCGCAAGCCAAGCGCATACAAGCCAAATCTTCATAAAAGAGAAATCTTCATAGAGGAAGAAATGTCTTTTAACTCACATTTTCACCATGAATTAAACAACTGTAGTGTGCAGAGCCTTTGTACAGAAGATAGGAATAAGGATGAATGATATAGCTATAAAAATTCAATGTTTATATTTTTCAGACTTTTGATATCTCAGCAATTGTGTATTAGCTCTGAAATGGTTTGTTTATTTTTTTAAGCAAAACATCCATAGTTGCCAAATAGATTGCCAAATGAAACTTTCAATAATAAAAAGTTTTAGATACAAAAGCTTAAATACAGTTACCATTTGAACTGATTTACATAAATTGACCAAAGGTTTCAACAACTTTTTTTTTATTATTATTTTTTAATAAGCTTTTAATTTTAAAAACAATTCTCCTACTTCTTTTACTACATGAACTAAAGGAAGAATCATACCAAAGTGATTATTTCATTTGTAATTTACACTTCGGTCTAGTGACAAACATATTATGCTTCAGAGTAATGAATCTTTTTGGTTCAGAATTATAATTGATTCATTGGAATGGACAGTTTTAAGTGATTCACATAAATGAGTCGAAGTAAAAACTCAACTCAAATCTTTTCAATTAAGGTTTAAATTAGAGACACAGTTAAAAGCATTCTCATATTTGTTAGGTCAATGTATCAATCAATCAATGTATACAGTAAATGTTAAAGCTGTAGCTTAGCGGTTAGCATAAATGTACTAGAATCTAAAACATTTAGCCAAGTGCTCAACCAGGTGCAAATAAACTTTTTTCTCATCACGTTCCAACTGTTTCTACCCGTTATTTTCTGTTCTTGACATCTAGGCCAAGAATAAGTTCTTAAAATGTTTCATTTCACATACTGTACAGATATAGTAAGAAACATGGAAATACTCTGGAATTAGAAACTGAATTATATTATTATTATTGAGTTTACAGGGTATGGTGGTTTTGCAGCTGTAGAAAAAAATATTTTTGTCTTATTTAAAAAAAGCATTTAAATTAATATTAATAAATATTTAATTGTAAATATTAATAAGTATTTAATTTTAATAAAATGTTATTTGGGCAGGTGTTCACACGTAGAGGTTTCTAGATTTAAATCTAGATTTAGATTTAAAGAGACTGTATCGATAGTCTATGCATGACCTGACATTTTATTCGTATCGAAAATGAGGAGATGCTTCATTCATACTCGAAGCGGGAGGACGCTCTCGCACATAAAGTTCAAAACAGACTCATAGAAGTATTAACTTATGATGTGCAGGAAATGCCTAATATGGACAACAGCATTTGGCTATCGCTGTAGTGATGGGAAGTTCGGCTCTTTTCAGAGAGCCGGCTCTTTTGGCTCAGCTTCCAAAGAAGAGCCGTCTCTTTCGACTCCTGAATGGCTCTTAATTTAGGATTTTTCGTAGGCCTTTGTTTTACCATAACTTTGCAAAAATTAATGGTTTGTGTGTTGAAAACCCTTTCATGTGCAGTGTTTTTATGAGAATCCTTATAATTACCTAATTTTGTGCACTTATTTTCTTACAAAACCATTCTTTTGTTTAATATTTTAATCAAACATTTTACTGCACAAATTAACAACAAAACCGCAAATAAATCCACAGAACTAGACCCAAACTCAAGAAAACAGTATTAATGTCCTCAGTGAAGATTGGCATTCAAAATTTTTTATTTAATTTAGTTTTAATAAAATAAAAAAAAATCAGATGCCTCAGCTTTGATGGACTGATCCTATTTCTTCTTTCTGTGATTGTCTGCCCTGTTTTTGAGAAGATTCTCTCTGAAGGAACCGATGTTGCCACAATACACAGTCATGACTCGTTAACTTGCAGTGGAGTGCCGCTTCACTTCACCCCCCTCTCTGTTTTTACATAATGGTATGATCCCATATACTCACATCTGATTGGCCGCTATGCGATTGCTGACCAATCAAAACAAAGTTCTGCCTTGAGGTAAGCAGCCAAAGGAAAAAAACTGGTTCTGATTCACTACAAAGCATCGGCTCTCAGAGCTGCTTCTTTTGCGCATGACCCATCACTATATCGCTGTAGCTGAACTGAATAAAAAGCAGAAATGCTTTTACTGATGAAACGTGAAGACAATAAACACACGATCGCAAAAATATATGGTTTATGTCTGTTATCTCCAGGTAATAAATAAACAGACTAAACTAGGCCTATATGAATAATGCAGTACTGATTGATATATAATCTAGTATAGAAACTATAAAGTATTTCCTGCCTTATTCTGTGATAAAAATGGGAAAACTGTGTTCGTAGTAGCCTTTTTAAACAAGTTATAAAATTGTCATTAGGAAAATACTGAACAAAACTATTATAGCCCCTTGTTGCAGCTAACGTTACACACAGCAATATAAACAACAGCTGTGCATGCTCTCTTCATTTCGTTCTTGTATAATAATAAATTAATAATATTAGTATACCTGTAAATACACACCGCTCCGCTGAGAATTCATTGTTGAAGGCATCTAACAGTGCACTAAATTAATAACGTGAGGGATCGTCCCAGATGAGATCGTTAGGTTAAAGGTTATCATGTGGATCATTTATTTTACAGCTAAATTATTATTCAGTATCTTACTAATAGCTGGATTGGACAGGCCTTCACAAAAGGGTGTTTAATTACAAAAAAAAGATTGCCTTGACAAAAGGGCACTTTGGGCATTAAGGGGAAATGTGGCAGGTGCTCAATGCTGGTGCAGTGGACTGGACACTAACCTGAGGCGTCAGGCCATGGCAGATGTACAGGATGGGAATGTTCTCAGAGTCGGGACCTTGATCCACACACAGATCCGGCCTCAGGCTGTTCCTCAGCTACAGGCAAACACACACACACACAAAGATGCAATATATGAGCAAGCAGATCAGACCCATTCCACACTGCAAAACCGCAGCGGAGAAGATGGATTAAGAATGCAAAAACCATCTTTCTTCCTCAGTCTGCTAATGGCCGATGTGTGTGAAAATGCCCTGGAGCTCAGCTTTCCTTTGTCTTCACAATGGAGCTGTTAATTACGCTATTCCACAAAAGAATGCCAATTAGGAAAAGCGCTCTGCTGGGCTTGCGTTGTGATAAATGAAGAAACAGCAGGCCTTGAGTAAGAAAAATAATACTTAGTATAAACTGTTTCTATAACTCAATATTATGAGAAACAATGTCGTTCATCAGATAAGCAATGTCTCTAAGTGCTAATAAACTGCTTTGAGCTATGTCAAGCTATGTTGTTATATTATTATGCCTTCAGAAAGGATAAATATCTACTTTATGGATTTGCACATTTGATTAATGCAGAAAATCATGGTAACAGTGTTGACATTTTAAGACCTGATAAGCGAAACAAAATAAGATAAAATAATGACAAAATGTATGACACTTGTCTTTAAACATTTCACTTCCTGAAGGCAGGATGATGAGAAAGTTTTTTGATAATAAAATAGTTGTTCTACTTAATTTTTTTTTTTTTGTGGAAACTGTGATGCATTCTTTTAAGGACTATTGAATGAATATTTGGCTTTTGATCAAATTAATAACGACTTTTAAGACTAACAAGGACTAATATATGTATGCTAATGTGTATATATATAACATATATATATATATAATATATATACACATACACACACATTTTTACATGTGTAAAGAAAAAAAACATGGCCTAGTGAAACTTGGCACTATCTATCTATTCATTAGGGGTTTTTTTGTAAACACAAATATATAAATGGCATCAGTTCTGCAAATGGACATTTAGCGCTGACTGTTATTAGCCGATAAGTGGATACTCACTACACCATAAGCGATGGTCTCTGTGTAGGTTCTCATCTCAGAATAAATATTCTTCAGGAACCAGCTAAAGGGTTTGCAGCGAAGTCTCTCTCTGAGAGCTTCTCTTTCTCTGATATCACCAATATCGATCCCTGAGTCCTGCACACACAAACACCCACAAGCACATGCAGTCGTGAGCACACAAGAACTCATTTACAGAGTGCAGAATCTAACAGCTAGAACATGATGCTCAGGGCTTATTGTATCAGTGCACATTTATCTCTGTCCTTCAGGCACTTATGGTAACTTCAAGAGAAGTGATGCTATATGGTGCAGCATTTCAAGACATCGGCATGAAAGTGAGAGCTCATTAAGAAGCCCAAATAACTAGCTTAAATAAGTCATGTCATTGCATTTCAGCCCATTACAGCTTAACTTAAAATGACGAAGCAGCATTTATCCTTTAACCTCCATCACATTCATGTACTATAATAGAACTGAAAGCCACTCAAGACAGTGTATTACAGAAAATCTGCCATGGTTAAAATATGGTGTTAGGTACAATGTGACAGAGTGCTTAAATTGCTTTTAACCTTGGTTAAAAACACAGCAGAAACTGGCTTACAGTGGCTTTTTCATTTTATAAAACAGTGACAGACAAAAATGATAAAATCTCTAATGTGCAAAGGATAATTAAATTTAACTGTAGGCTACTTACAGCTGCCAAGCAATTTAGCATATTGATATACAAATATATATCTGAGTCCTCAAGTGGAAATGCTTCTATTAAGCATTTTTTTTATATATACACTACTATTTAAAAGTTTTGGGTCTGTAAAACAGTAAAACATTTCTATTTGAAAGAAACGGATACTTTTATTCAGCAGGATTCATTAAATTGAATCAAAATTATTTACTGTTATAAGTAAAATTCTGAACCCTAGATTTCAATCCAATCAGAACTTAGAGCTTCAACCACTCATATGAAGGGCGAGTGAGAGATGCAGGACCTGTTGTGGAACGTTCCAGGCCATATAAACATGGCTCTTGAACTCGTCCATCCACACCTCGGCCACTCTCAAGGCGTTCCTGCGGACGTGAGTTGCCAGGTCCTCTGTGTAGGGCTTGTGGGCGCGCTCAATATGAGCTATTCTGGAACAGGGCATGACCTCCACGCTTCCTCCACACAGCCACACCTGATCACACACAAATGTCTCGTGTTTTGAATTAGGACAAGAATGAAGAAAAATGAGCTCTTGAAAACACCCTTTAACATCCATTAGGCAGTCCACAAAAACAGTTGTTGTGAGTCATTAGGAAGTATGTGAGTCATATAACAGAATAAACCAAATCACTGAAAAAAACAACAACATGACTCAAAACTCCATGAGGAACAAAAAAAAAGGCTTTGTTGAACAAATAAGCTGAACAACACACTTCAAATCAAGGAGGCTCATTTTCTATGATTATCAACTGAAGGTTATTAATTTCCTCACAGTGGAGCTCTTTGTTCAAAATAAACTCCTAAATCGACTCTTTGTTAACAAAACAACATAGGGACTTTTTACTGCATGGTACGAAGAATTTCAAAAGGAACTATTTGTGACCCTAGGCCACAAAACCAGGCTTAAGTCACTGGGGTATAATTTTAGAAATAATTTTAGAAACATTGTATGGGTCAAAATAATCTATTTTTCTTTTATGCCAAAAATCATTAGGATATTAAGTAAAGATCATGTTAGTAGTAGTTCCTACTAGGGCTGAAACGATTCCTCGAGTAACTCGATTATAAAAAATGATCGAGGCAAATTCCTCTGCATCGAAGCCTCTTTTAATTAATTTTAAATCTCACGTCAGGTTCTTTCGCAATGATTTTTTTCTAATGTGACACAACACGTTTACGTCACCCACAAAGCTGAAGGAGACACAAGCGCTGAGTCCGAAATCGCGTACTGCAAGGAGTCAGCAGTGTTTTGATTTGAGGGAAAGCGTAAAGAGAACGTCGTGGCGTGTGTCCATTGCAAGATAGAGCTGGCATACCACAACTAGGGCCCTATGATTTCCGCGATGCAGAAAACGCAGAGGGAATCGCGGAATCCAGTCATAAAAACGGATTTTACAGTTTAACGCAGAATGGCACGGAATTTGCTAAATTTTGAATGAATTAATCAAAAATAGGTCATTGCACTTACATCAAATCACGATATGGACTAATATCTGTAAATATTAAGCTGGAACAGTCTATTTAAATATGAATCATGTATGTTCTGCGTGTCTCTGTTAATGAATGGAGCAGAAGTGCGACTTCCTTTATTAACACACACTGAAGCACGCGTGACGCTCCGGTGATTTCAGCGTCTGCTGTCTCACTAAATAAGACGTGAACACATGAGTAACATCTCCAGAACTGCTCTGACAGTCACTTCATGAGCATTTGACCGTTTGATTTGAGTAAAACTAGCATCACATAACATACACAGAACTGTAAAGGTACGTCAACCCGTCAAAAAAAAAGTCCGGTTAAAGACTATTGTTCAGCAGAATGTACATAGCCTACTACTAAAAAAAAAAAAAAAAAAAAACATTATTATTATTTTTTTTAAGGTTTAATCACACAACATTTCTTCCATGTTTTATTTTTAATTGTAAATCCCCTTTGTTTACCAAAAAGTTAATTTTAAATAATTAAAAGATAATTAAATTAATGTTTTATGTGTTTAATGTTTAATGTGCATCTCAGAAAATGCTTTATTTAAAACCCCAACTGAATGGCAC
Organism: Carassius carassius; assembly: GCF_963082965.1. Classification (NCBI taxonomy): domain Eukaryota; kingdom Metazoa; phylum Chordata; class Actinopteri; order Cypriniformes; family Cyprinidae; genus Carassius; species Carassius carassius. The sequence continues at coordinate 10,833,863 of NC_081797.1, read as the reverse complement.
TTAAATGCACTTAATTCATCTGTCAACTTTCTTGTCATTGTTCACAGTACAAGTACAGACAGAGAAACAATGGATAATTAAATGTTTATTTTTGATGTATGCATTGCATTCTATGCATTTAAAAAATACAAATATTTTTTTTCTAAAAAAGGAAACTTAGTTGTTCAATTTAAGAGACCCAGGAGTTCTCTTGCATAATTAATATTGCACTTTAATTAAGCAAAAACACATTTTATCCGATTAATCGATTAATCGATGGAATTTTTGGTAGAATACTCGATTACTAAAATATTCGATAGCTATAGCCCTAGTTCCTACCTTAAATATATCAAAACTTACTTTTTGATTAGTAATATGCATTGCTAAGAATTCATTTGGATAAATTCTAAGGCGATTTTCTCAGTATTTAGATTTTTTTGCACCCTCAGATTCCAGATTTTCAAATAGTTTTATCTTCCCCAAATATTGTCCGATCCTAATAAACCATACATCAATGGAAAGCTTATTTATTCAGAAAAAGTATTTGAAAAATTGACACTTAAGACTTGTTTTGTGGTCCAGGGTCACATTTCAGATACGTTGCCTGATTAGGGTATAAAAAAAGGATTATCCTCAATACTGACAATGTCCCAAGGTAAACTGTGCCCCCAGTTCTGGTCATTTCATTATTGTGAATTTCGGGGTGGTATGTCCAGATGATATAAAAAGTAACATGAAATGATTTTTTGCTGATCATTTTCCACTCTTGTCTGTTTTAGGGTTAAAGGGGTCAAAAGGGTTAAAGGGTTTGACGTTGCTAAAAAGAATATTATTTTGTGTATTTGGTGTAATGCAATGTATTTGCATGGTGTAAGGTTAAAAAGATTTGATTTTCTTTGTTTTTTTCAACCCACTGCACTCCTCCAAAGCTTTTAAACCGAAGTAAATCTTCACACAGGATTATATAGGCCACATTCCAGCGTGCTGAACTTCATCCAGACATTCGCACCCAAACACTTTCGTTCAGGCCTGGTTTGGTGAAACATGAAATGCAACATCTGGTTGAGGCATATGTCAGGATCGTTTCAGTGCAACTGAACTGTATATTTAAAAGCAGCCAGTTTTCATTAGACTAAAAAATGGTTTCAAGAGATCCTGGTGGTGTATTTCTATCTGATTATTTGTTTAAATCGGGGGTTAAGGGGGGTGGAAATTCATTATGATCTGATTGTTTGGCTGGCTTCTAACGCTATGACTCTTTGGGCGGGATTCAACAGGAAGTGGACAGATGTATGTTGTTCCTATTTGCCAGGAGAATGATTCATATGCATAATCATTGACAACAATCCCAATGATCCATGACTGAGCCGTCTGTTCTCCCGAAGCATTAAAAAATCATTTCTCGCATTTGCATACAATACCTGCTGCAGACAGAGATATTCAGACCGTAATCTGTCACACAGAAGAACATTTCACAAGCATGAAATGAGAATCAAACCAGCTTTATATTGTCAGGGAGACATTTAAGACTTGGTTGCTTTTTCAAAAAACACCACCGAGAGTGATCTAAGATGAAAAAATCTTTTTATCATTTATTTTACATCTAAGCAATAAATTTTACTAAATGTACTACTTTATTGTTTTAATCATTTAAACCTCACAAAATGTTACAAATAATCTCTAATTTAAATGTATACCAAACGATTCTTGTTCTATTCTTAAAACAAAGAAATATCATTATAATAACAAAATTAACACTGTGGAAAATATTCATTTCATTACGTTTTCTGAAAATATCATTTTTTTTTCATTACTAATATTATAATGCTATAATAATAATAAAAATAATAGCAATTATTATTTATATATATATTTTTCAGATAATTTATCATGAAATATATGTTTTCAACCCAGCATTATTATTATTATTATTATTATTAATAATAATAATAATAATAATACTAAATAAAAAATATATTTAATTTTTGTAAGGACATTTAGATATATTTAATAGAAAAGGGGATAAAATATTGATAATGAAAATATTTTTGTTGCATATTTACTATTATGCATAATTTGTATAGGGCTCTCAGTTTTATTTATCGGTCCCCTACCTTATTTAACAGACCCCCTACCGAATCAACCACCAATAAGTATGTCACCAAAGGGGCATTATGACAAAGTCATTATTCTTTACCTGGAACCAAAACAGACTGCAAATAAACCAAGCTGACATCTGACATGATCAAAGACAGTTTTCATTCTCCATCACTGATAAACAGAGCCCTTAAGCGAGAGCTAAGAATAGAAGAGCACAGATGCGTTGACCTTTTATTGAGCATGTACCCTCTTTCAAAGCAAAAAATAGCCCCCGTCAACACAATCTCAATGAGGGTCAGCAAAACAGGAAATTTTCTTTTGCTTCAGTGCCTCCAGCATGAGTTTAAATGACAAGGTGCAATCTTACAAAACTGTCCATCAAAATATCTGCAAAAAATAACTGCAGTATAGAAGTTACAGTACATTACAAAAAAGAATTATTTAATCATGATGATGATGATGATGATATTACATTATTATAGCATCATGATATTTAAAATAACATCTGAATATTATCTCTAAAAACAAGGCTTAAAATCAGATGCAAGATGTTTCTGAATTCAATTGATCTGTTTTAGGTTTTTTCACTGTCAACAAGATAAAATACTGATTAAAAAATATTTTTCCAGTAATCTAAATACACTAAAAAAGCAAGACTCAATTTTAAGATATTGTTATCAAAAATTAAGAGTAAAATTTAAAATATCTACAATGCAGAAATCAATCAATAGATCAATCAATCTCGTTGAAATAAAAAAAAAATTTTTTTTTGCAAAAATAACATTTACTAGAAAAATTTATAAATAAAATATATGTATTAATAAAATGTCTTAAAATGAATATAAAAAAATATGTATTTTTGATTATTAGGTATTTTCACTCTAATAAAAGAAAAAAAAAAAAATATATATATATATATATAATGGCTCTCAACATCTGTTCTTACAGCTGTGTCTCTTCTGCCTAATTCCACACTCTCACCTTCTGAGCTCCTTTGTGCCCCCAAATCTCCAAACGCAACATCCCACAAATGTTGCAATCCTGCAGATGTTGCAGAAAAAGGAAGAAAACAAAGCACAAAGTTTGTCCATCTCTCTGCAGCAGGGTTTTGGAGGTCTGTAGCTCAGGCATGATATTTAGATCAATTTTCATTGTGATTTGGTTGCATCTGTAGTCAACAGAAGCTATATGAAAAAAAAGTACTAATATATACAGTACAGACCAAAAGTTTGGAAACATTACTATTTTTAATGTTTTTGAAAGAAGTTTCTTCTGCTCATCAAGCCTGCATTTATTTGATCAAAAATACAGAAAAAACAGTAATATTGTGAAATATTATTACAACTTAAAATAATAGTTTTCTATTTGAATATACTTTTAAAAAAATAATTTATTCCTGTGATGCAAAGCTGAATTTTCAGCATCATTACTCCAGCCTTCAGTGTCACATGTAACACCCAGTCTATCACATGATCATTTAGAAATCATTCTAATATTCTGACTTATTATGAGTGTTGGAAACAGTTCTGCTGTCTAATATATTTGATAAATAAAACGTTAAAAAGAACTGCATTTATAAAAAAAAAAAAATTCTAATAATATATTATATCACTTTTTATCAATTTAACACATCATTGCTGAATAAAAGTATTGATTTTATTTAAAAATAAGAAAAAAAAATTACTGACCCCAAATTACTGACCAGTAGTGTATATTGTTATATAAATAAAATATATGGCATAAAATATATGTATCAATAAAATGTATTAAAATGAATATAAAAAATATATATTTTTGATTATTAGGTATTTTCACTCTAATAAAAGAAAAGAAAAGAAAAGAAAAGAAAAGAAAAAAAAATATATATATATATTAGAGATTAGACCCTTCCTGTCAGAGCAAGCCACCCAACTTCTTGTCCAAGCTCTTGTTCTCTCCAGACTGGACTATTGTAATGCTCTCCTGGCGGGTCTTCCTGCATGTACTGTCAAGCCTCTGCAATTGATCCAGAATGCAGCAGCGAGGGTTGTCTTCAATGAGCCAAAAAAAGCTCACGTTACTCCTCTCCTCATCAGGTTACACTGGCTACCAGTAGCTGCTCGCATCAAATTCAAGGTACTGATGCATGCCTACAAGACGACCACTGGCACCAACTTACCTAAACTCACTGGTTAAATCTTATGTGCCCTCCAGAAGTTTGCGCTCTGCAAGTGATCGACGCCTTGTGGTGCCATCCCAAAGAAGTTCAAAATCACTCTCACGGTCCTTCTCCTGGACTGTGCCCAGCTGGTGGAATGACCTCCCAATCTCAATTCGTACAGCTGAGTCTTTACTCATTTTCAAGAAACATCTAAAGACTCATCTTTTTCGCCTGCACTTAACCAACTAACACTAGCACTTTTCCTTTTCTTGTCTTTTCATTTATAAAAAAAAAAAAACTGGCTATGCATTATATACTAATTGAGACTTGTCATGGCATTTGTATGCTGTTGTTGTTCTCTTGTTGACCTGACTGCTTCTATTGTTCTCATTTGTAAGTCGCTTTGGATAAAAGTGTCTGCTAAATGATTAAATGTAAATGTAAATGTAAATATACAGTACAGACCAAATGTTTGGAAACATTACTATTTTTAATGTTTTTGAAAGAAGTTTCTTCTGCTCATCAAGCCTGCATTTATTTGATCAAAAATACAGAAAAAACAGTAATATTGTGATATATTATTACCATTTAAAATAATTGTTTTTAAATTTATTATACTTTAAATTATCATTTATTTCTGTGATGCAAAGCTGAATTTTTAGGATCATTATCACATGATCCTTTAGGGGCCGTTCACATATCGCGTCTTTTGCGCGTGCAAGTTCGTTATTTCCAATGTAGGCGCGCGGCATGCGCGCTCATTATGGAAGCGACGCGGTCGCGCCGCGCACGCGGTGCGACGCGCCTGTTTTTTCCAGCCACACCGCATCGAGTTAAAAACATCTCAACTTTTCAGAATGCCGCAAGCGCACAGCGGGTCATGTGACAAGAACCATTTATCCTTTGCTGAAATTTCCGCGTCTTCATGGAGAGAGCACGTTATGGTTGCTTAGCAAAGGCAGACGCCTCAGGGGCGCAACTGCCCGAGCGCTTTGGAAAGAAGGAGAAAGCGGCGCGCCTAGCGTTTTCCACGCATTTTTAGGCGCGATATGTGAACGGCCCCTAAGAAATCATTCTAATATGATGATTCATTATCAAAGTTGGAAACAGTTCTGCTGCTTGATATTTTTTCAGAACATGTGATACTTTTTTAGGATACTTTGATGAATAAAAAGTAAAAAAAAAAAAAAAAAAAAAAGAAGCTATGTTTTTAAAATATAAATATTTTCTAATAACAATATACACTACTGGTCAGTAATTTGGGGTAAGTAATTTTTTTTTCTTCTTTTTAAATAAAATCAATACTTTTATTCAGCAAGGATGTGTTAAATTGATAAAAAGTGATAGTAAAGAAAATATATTATTATAATATATATTATTAGAAAAAAAATTTATTTTAATAAATGCAGTTCTTTTTAACCTTTTATTCATCAAATATATTAGACAGCAGAACTGTTTCCAACACTCATAATAAATCAGAATATTAGAATGATTTCTAAATGATCATTTGATAGACTGGATGTTACATGTGACACTGAAGGCTGGAGTAATAAAGGAGTAATAAAGAATCATGTGATAATGATCCTAAAAATTCAGCTTTGCATCACAGAAATAAATGATAATTTAAAGTATAATAAATTTAAAAACAATTATTTTAAATTGTAATAATATATCACAATATTACTGTTTTTTTCTGTATTTTTGATCAAATAAATGCAGGCTTGATGAGCAGAAGAAACTTCTTTCAAAAACATTAAAGTCTGTACTGTATATATTAGTACTTTTTTTTCATATAGCTTCTGTTGACTACAGATGCAACCAAATCACAATGAAAATTGATCTAAATATCATGCCTGAGCTACAGACCTCCAAAACCCTGCTGCAGAGAGATGGACAAACTTTGTGCTTTGTTTTCTTCCTTTTTCTGCAACATCTGCAGGATTGCAACATTTGTGGGATGTTGCGTTTGGAGATTTGGGGGCACAAAGGAGCTCAGAAGATGAGAGTGTGGAATTAGGCAGAAGAGACACAGCTGTAAGAACAGATGTTGAGAGCCATTATCTCCATGCAGCACCAAATCCCACCGCACACATGGTGCCTGCCACTTCTCGAGACATTTTCATTTGCTCTCTCCTCATTGAGGCCCTTAGTGATGAAACACAGAAAAAAATCTGTGCGTGTATTGGCGGGTTTGATCTGCTCGGTATTGTCAAGGTGCACCCTGCATGGAGTGATTGCAACTTTGCTAGGCCAAATCACAGTGAGAGAAAGTGACCGTGTATCTGCTGTGGAGAGCTCCATTCACAGCCTGGGCTTGCATTCTGGCTGCGGAGGCTAATTACAGGGCTTCTGGGTCTGATGGGAGTCAGCAGAGGTCTGGATCAGGCTCTGTACATGTGTGATAGTGAGAGGTTAGGACCCCGTCCAGTTTGGAGCGAGAAGTATGTTTGGCAGGTTATCATTAGCGAGGTGCAGAGAGCTCTACTTTAATTGTGTGCAATGTCATACGCACACACACAGACAGACACAGAGGTCTATCTGTAACCAGAAGCTGCAAACCCCCACATATCCATCTACCCTCAAAGAACAACTTGCATAAACTATCTTTTCATCAAATGAAACAGCATTATTCATTGACACGCGTCTGCTCGTCTGCTCAAACTCTAGACATCCTGTCTCCTGCTGCACTTTCAAAACCTTCGTCGGCAGTATGAATATCTCTTACCCTGATTCCCAGCTCCACGTTTTCGCCTCCATAAACTTCCATCCCTTCATCCAGCAGACCAATCTCCTCGAAATACTCCCGATCCACTACAAAGCAGCCGATCAGAGCGGGGCTCCTGTTGAGAGAGGGGATACAAATGGCAACAATGAGGTTAAATGACTTACAAGAATGTATTTTACTACATTAATCATATTGTATACAGGCTGAGACAGTTTCTTGAGTCATTTAACACAAAGGACACAAGTTATTAAGAAAGCAAGGAGACTGATTTGTATCTGTCAGGGTTCTAAACTACGACTGAAATAGCCGCAAATGCGACAAAACGTACACGTTTGCAAGAACAATTTACAGCACTTATAAAATTACATATTATTTAATCCAGTCTGAAGTGACATACAGCCAAGTATGGTGACCCATACTCAGAATTTGTGCTCTGCATTTAACCCATCCAATGTGCACACACAGCAGTGAACACACACACACTGTGAACACACACACACCGTGAACACACACCCAGAGCAGTGGGCAGCCATTTATGTTGCGGTGCCCGGGGAGCAGTTGGGGGTTCGGTGCATTGCTCAAGGGCACCTCAGCCGGCCCAAGACTCGAACCCATCTAGGTTAGGAATCAAACTCTCTAACCACTAGGCCACGACTTCCCCTTGTGTCACAGTGTGTCACAGTGTGTAAAGAATATATTCTTTCTTATTTTGCGGTTTCACCAGAAATCATGTTGCGATGTGGCAGATAGTTAGTTTATAAGTTTACACTGCACACCAGTGATTCCTGCATGTGAAATAACTGATTCACAATCAAATTATTATATATATATATATTGCCATGTGTTGCCTTTATTTTGATAGGACAGATCAGTATTGTCAGGAAGCGAAGTGGTGGTTGTGGGGGTCGGGGATCGGAAAAGGTCCTTGAGCCGGGATTCAAACTCAGGATGCCTCTAGCGCAATGGCGTTGTATTTCAGCACGCAAGGCTATCAGCACAGACATCAAATGATTCTTAAGAACTGCTTCTATTTAAAGGAGTCAATCAAAAATTTTAATGCATCAATCGTAAACCTGTTTGTGAACACAGTTTCATAAGACATCTTTTCGCGAAGTCGAGGTTACTTCCTAAGCACGTTATTGTTTCCTGCACTTGAAATCAACACATCACAAACTGGAATGTCTGATTTGTTGCCAAATTATTCTTAAGAAACAGTTTGCTTAAGCGAGTCTATAAATATATATAATATTCATGAATCAGTCTAAAACTTGCTTGTGAATGCAGCTTCATTAGCTATCATTACACAATGTGGTGTTAGTTACTTCCTAAGTCAGTTTGGACCGCATGCTGTTTTTATCCAGCACATGACAATGAACAAACTGCAAACCATCAAATGATTAGGAAAAAGTTATTTTTCAGTGAGTCAATCAAAAAGATGCATAACTCAGCCTTGAACTTGCTTGTGAATGCGGTTTCATCAGATATCATCTCGCAATGTGGCGTTAGTTCCTTAATAACTTTTAGTTCGTTTAAATTGTGTGTCTGTTACCTGCACTCAACATCGAACACATCACAGGCTGGAATGCCTGATTTGCTGCCAAATGATTCTTAAGAAACAGTTCTTTTTAAGTGAGTAAATCAGAAAGATTCATGAATCAGTCTCAAACTTGTTTATGAATGCAGCTTCATCAGCTATCTTTTCACAATGTGGTTTTAGTAAATTCCAAAGTCAGTTTAGATTACATACCGGTATTTCCTGCACGTCAACAAACACACTGCGAACCAGAATGTCCAATTCACTGTCAAATGATTCTTAAGAAGTAAACCAGTCGATAAGATTCATGAACCAGTCTTGAACTGAGCTAGCAATTTGAATCAGACTCACTCAGTGAATCTGAATCAGTGAATCACAACTGACTCCCTCACTGAACCATGAGTCAGTGTACGGTTAAGCCTTAATTGAAATGAACCAGGAACTGTTACTGTGATGTATATTTTAAGTTTAAGACATGCATATGTCCTATGTGTTATCCCACACAGTAATATTCCAACATGTAATTAAAGATATCTTTTTGTGTTAATTAATAATGGTCATCGAAAAAAGTATTCATATATTTTACAAAAAATATTTTTGGCTATTACTTAGTATATGTAGTTCACTGTAAGGGAATTCAGTTTTTGTCAAAAAAAGGTCCACTGAGCTGATGCTGGTAATATCTTGCATGATTACCTGATTGGTGCAGTTTGATTCTTCTGCGTCCACCAGGATTTAGGAGGGTTTAGATAGCGGCACCAAAGTTCCCAGTCGAACCCTTGAGCAGAGAGGGGGTACTCTTCGATCTCAAACGTGTCGTATTTGATGTTGTCGAAGGATGGGGAGATGACCCGGGTTCTGTCCTCTTTGATTCTGTGAAGGATTGGTTCAGCCCTTGGATCAATACAAATAAAACATGCTTTAAGTTCACAGGCAGTAGTTTTTGGATGGATCTATCTAATTTGTTTCTAGAGACCTCTGAAAACCCAGAGTACAATGTTTAATGCAGTCCCTTCCAAGCGAAAGGCGATTTCACACTTGATTATTAAAGCTGATTGTAGTTTTCACATTGGCGGGCAATGACTTCTCAAAACCCATCGATCTAAAACTTAAAATGTCATTGTGGGAGATAACGTTACTTTAAAAGACCATCTCAAAGTTGTGAAGACAGGCATTAGCGCTGCATTTGATCTCGGAAAGTAGCCTCGGGCTAGCTAAAAGCTGTGCTATCACTCTGTAAAAACTGCATCGAGCCCTAGAGAATCTTCCAGATGCATCCGTGAACTAGAACACAGCATGAATTGAGAGCAGGAATAAGCTGACGTGCATAAGATAGACTTGGACTCCATCCAAGCCCTTTAGAGGTGTTTTTCGACATGTTGCACAGAGAATAATTAACAGGTATGTAAGTTGACAGCTGTGCCTAGCATAGTAATTGCAGCGAACAGGCACGTCTGCTCATATTTCTGCCCTCATACCCACAGGGAAGAACACACATTTCGATCCACATGTACTGTAGGTCTCCTACAGTTTAACAGTTACACTGGCTTAACATGTCATTTGTTATGCATGCAGGGTATTTGAATTAACTTTTATTGGGGTCAAAAGTGCAATGAAGGTAAAAGTTACAGCACTCTATACAAACAATGAGCAAAAACAACATCACACAAAGACCTATTTACACCAAATCTGCATTCTCAGCATGAAAAAGGCAGCACAGCTAGATTTTAATGAAATGACGCATGTCTATGAGCTTCTCTGCAGTAATAGTTTTTTATTAGGAGGCTAGATCAATTTTCTATTTGTTTGAATGTCTAAATGCAAATAGCTGTGTTGGAAAACTTTATGAATATTTTGCATTCCCATGCTGTTTAGTCATATCAAATAGGCCGTAACAGGACATACAAATGAGATTTCTTCAGAACCTTGGGTCTCATTTATGAAACACATGCAAATTGTTCTGTGTAAATTGGTCATAAAACCATTTTACCGCACTGAATACTGTCTTTTTCAATCCAATATGGGAATTTGTATAAGAATGGCTTTACAAACAATTTACACCACTTTTCTTTTGCAGAAATGCTTAAAGAACAAATGCCCTTGTTTCCATTTTTCTATTCAATTGCTTCAACTTGAATAGCAGTATTCTAATTCATAATAAACATAAAAATACATTCTCTGTTATAAATAAGATAAAAATATAGAGAAGACAGATGGTAATTGCAACATATTATTTTCGTTCATAACTCACATTCTACTAGAAATCTACCTTCCGTATTTTAGTATAATAAAATTAAATATATCCAAACAGTATACATAGAAGTAAATCAGAATATATATTTATAAATCAGAATATATAGAGGTAAATCAGAATATATAGTTATAATTCTAAACAAATACATCAGCATATTCAGAGGTAAATCAGAATATAATTATAATTCTGAATATATAGAAGTAAATCAGAATATTCAGAGGTAAATCAGAATATAGTTATAATTCCGAATATATAGAAGTAAATAAGAATATTCAGAGGTAAATCAAAATATATAGTTATAATTTTGAATATAGAAATTAATCAGAATATTCAGAGGTAAAACTGAATATATAGTTATATTCTGAACATATAGAGGTAAATCAGAATATATATTTATAAGTCAGAATATTCAGAGGTAAATCAGAATATAATTATAATTGTGAATACATAGTAGTAAATCAGAATATTCAGAGGTAAAACTGAATATATAGTTATAATTCTGAACATATAGAGGTAAATCAGAATATATATAAGTCAGAATATTCAGAGGTAAATCAGAATATAATTATAATTCTGAATACATAGAAGTAAATCAGAATATTCAGAGGTAAATCAAAATATATAGTTATTATTTTGAATATAGAAGTAAATCAGAATATTCAGAGGTAAAACTGAACATATTGTTATAATTCTGAACATATAGAGGTAAATCAGAATATGTATTTATAAGTCATAATATTCAGAGGTAAATCAGAATATAATTATAATTCTGAATATATATAAGTAAATCAGAATATTCAGAGGTAAATCAGAATATAGTTATAATTCTGAATATATAGAAGTAAATAAGAATATTCAGAGGTAAATCAAAATATAAAGTTATCATTTTGAATATAGAAGTTAATCAAAATATTCAGAGGTAAAACTGAATATATAGTTATAATTCTGAACATATAGAGGTAAATCAGAATATATATTTATAAGTCAGAATATTCAGAGGTAAATCAGAATATAATTATAATTTTGAATACATAGAAGTAAATCAGAATATTCAGAGGTTAATCAGAATATATAGTTATAATTTTGAACATATAGAGGTAAATCAGAATATATATTTATAAGTCAGAATATTCAGAGGTAAATCAGAATATAATTATAATTTTGAATATATAGAAGTAAATCAGAATATTCAGAGGTAAATCAGAATATAGTTATAATTCTGAATATATAGAAGTAAATAAGAATTTTCAGAGGTAAATCAAAATATATAGTTAAAATTCTGAATACATAGAAGTTAATCAGTATATTCAGAGGTAAAACCGAATATATAGTTAGAATTCTGAACATATAGAAGTAACTCAGAATATATATTTATTAATCAGAATATATAAATATAAATCAGAATACATAGTTATAAATCTGGCTGTATAAATGTAAATCCAAATATGAATAGAAATTTGTATATACAGATACAAATTGTAATATAAAAATGTAAATAATGAATATATAGAATTAAAGGGACTCTAAGTAGGAATTACTCCCATCTAGTGGTGAAATTGTATTTTGCATTCAAACTAATTTTGCTCTCCAGCGCCTCGCTTTTTCAAATGCGCGTTGCATCTACGGTAGGCGATATGTACCAAAAAGCTTTGACAGGATGTCTTCTAATAGCACTTCGTTTTGGCGACGATGTTTTCTTCTCCTGTGGCGCGGCATATCTATGGTCCATAATAAGAATGCAATCCAGACTTTTAAACTTGCCGGTGCAGTTTCAAGCGCCTCTCACTGCTCTGCACCTGCGTTTCTGGCTCTGACCGAAAACGCGTTGTGGAAACGCGTTGGCTTAGTACTTTTTGTCCCTCTCTGCTATTATAGTTTTGCAAGATGGCGGAACTACACGGAAGCCTCCGTCGACCTACCCGTCCCATGTATATAAAGATAATAAATTCTTCATTTACGAGGATTAGTTTAAACATTGGCATAGGTATTTGTACACCCTTGTGGACATATTTATGAATAAAAATATTGATTTTAGATAATAAAATGCCTAAAAAGTTACTTATTGTCCCTTTAAATCTGAATATATAGTTTTAAGTCTGAATATATAAATGTAAATTTTAAATATGCACTAATAATTCTGAATATATACATGAAAGTTGCAATATATATACATACAACCCTGAATATATAGACAAAAAAAACTGAATATATAAAAGCAACTCATGAATATATGTAGTTGCAATATAGTCTGAATATACAGCAGTTAATCTGAATATATAATTAAAAGTCTGAATAAAAATAATTAAATGCAAAATTATAGTTGTAAGTTTGAATACATAAATGTAAATTGTGAATATAGAGATTTTACTCTGACTATATACTGTAATTGACCCTATATACTGTAATCTCCTTAGTTACAGTTGCTCTATCCGACAAACAATGCCACTCTCACACTACGCATCATTTTCTCACATAGTGAAAAACACATCACAGAGCAAAGAGGAAAGTGATAACACACCAACAGACAGTGGTTGGGAAATTGCTGTGGCTCCTGGACATGCACATTTTTTGTCATGGTGTAAAACAATAATTACTGTTTTTGCATGATTGTTTAGGGTTGGGGTAGGAGTAGACATTAATAAAACACTATCTAATAGGTTAAAAAAAATATTTATTGTTAGCTTCCAGCCGTAGCTGATGGACAAGATGGTGGATTCGGCATTATGATTGGTCAGATCACCTGTCAATCAAGCTCTTTGCAAATGGTCAACTGTAAATCAGAAAGTATATTTATAAGTCTTACACTATACACTATAACAGACCAATTATAGCATTTTGATGCAAATACTTTATACATTTTATTAATTATATATAATAAGCATAATATTTTAAAAGCATCAAAACTTTACAGAAGTAAAAACCTTCTAGCACTTTTACTAGTACTGGCAGCAAAATGACTTAAAATTCAAGGGTCACTGACCATCCGACGCTGAACTCCACATGGGCATCAAACAGGGCCACGACGGGAGCGGTTGCAGCCCTCCAGCCGCTGACCCGAGAACGAATCAAACCCTCTTGCTTGTTATGTCGAACCACTTTAATGAAGTCGGGCCGCTGCTGGTTGGTCTCGTCCACAAACCTCTGCAGGTTTTCTGACAGTTCAGCTTTGAATGAAGTGAACGAAAGAGGGATTAACTGAAAAGAGTCTCTTCATGCAATATAAAATTCAAACCTGATACCTGCTGTTTGCTTAATCACCCTGCTGGCCTGGTGAGAAAGTTTCAGTACTCACCAGAAATGAAGCGGGTGACCCTAGTGACACGTGTACCTGACTTTTATTACATTCTAATCAAAATTCGTTAATATAGCCTCCCCCTTCGACCTCTCAGGGAATTACTAACATGAACTGAAACGCTGAGAACATCAGACACTAATATTTGCCAGCGGTCTGTGATATTTGGAGCCTCTACCGCTGTCTACTAGTGATTACTCCCCTCCCATCTGTCTCCTCTGCTGTTTGTTTTTATTAGGGAGAGAGCCATCATCCTGTCGCACCATAGCAACCAGATGGTGTGAGGTGGGGCCACTGTCAATCTGTGGGAGAATGAAACGTCCAAACCTCTGCACCTCATGTTAACCGCCCTGCCCACTTACTATATCCCACAAATGCTGAGTAAAAGGTCACTGTAGCATAACCGCTGTGAAGTCATTTTTCTGGAAAAACCAAATACTCTAGAGGTGACTGAGAGCAAATAAAAGCTTTTGCTTCTGATCGGCCTGAGATGAACCCGGCTCAGTAGTGTACTTTACTGCACAGAGCCTGTAGTTATCTTCAGAAAGTAGTCAGTCTTAAGCCCAGTCTACACAGGGGTTTTTCAAACATTTTGGTGTCAAGGACCAACAAATGCGTATATCCCCGAGCAGGGACACAATATCTTATTATATTTCAGTGTATAAAGACCTATTTATAAAAAAATAATGACACTATATTTAAATATCTGTCTTACTTTAGTCAGTTTTGTTATGAAACCGAAGGACACTATTAAATTACTAATCTTTAAAATATTTATTTATTGGTTTTAAGTTTAAGTAAAAGTGTATAATACTTATTTTATAATTTAATATATTAATAAAATATTAAAGGGGTAATATGATGCGATTTCAATGTTACAAGCTCTTGGTGCATAAAGAAGATCTGTAAAGTTACAAAGACTAAAGTCTCAAATCCAAAAAGATATTCTTTATAAAAGTTAAGCGTCAACCACTCCCCCCTAAAACGCCTTTTTTAAACATGCCCCATGATGTCTATGTCACTATGTGGGAAGATTAGCATAACGCCGCCCAAATGTTCACGCAAAGAAAGAAGGCGTAACTTTTATTCTCTCTGTTGCCCCTGCTGCCATGTTGTGGAGTCGCTGTGTGTTTCGCTGTGAAAGAGAAACTACTTTGTTTGGCCTTCCAAAAGAGGACATGACTAGAAATCAGTGCTTAAGTTGTATTTACGACACTGTTCCAGAACAGTCCGACCCAAATATTCAGATGTGTGCTGCGCATTTTATGGAGGATGAGGACTGTTTCCTAAACCAGTAGCCTGCAATGCATCTGTGGCACAACGACTGTTTCTATAAAGTTGGGCAGTCCAAACATTGCAAGGACAGTCTGGCGCTTCTGACTCTGACTCTTCTGACTCATAGCCTGTAGGTACATTATTTATATTTAAATAATTTAATTTAATAATCGAACTGAATCGTTTAAAATGTTTTGCATGTCCAGTACACACTAATCCACAAATTACTTAAGTTATTCGGTTTATAAATGTGCCTTATACTTCCTCTGAGGTGAAATAAACCAATATCCTGAGTTATTAATTTACTCCTAACAGTACATTGATTAAACTGCTAAAAGTGAACCGATGATGGTATGTGCATGAGTAGAGCAGCTGGAGACGACATATGTTAAGGTGCGTAACATTTCTGTCACACAATTGAGGCATTCGGCCAATCACAATGCACTGGATAGCTGGCCAATCAGACCACATCTCGCTTTTTCAGAACGATGAGCCGTTCAAAAATCCATGCGTTTCAGAAGGAGGGGCAAAGTGGAGAAACAATAATGTGCATTATATGGAAAATAATGTGTTTTTTTTTTACCTTAACCTGCATAAACACATTTCATTACACCAAATATACAAAATTATGGTGTTTTTAGCAGCATCATATGACCCCTTTAAGCAGAATATTACTATACATTACTTGTTGTTTTAAAACATTTATTCTTAATTTATCATTTTTATTGCATTGACAGTGTATTTTATATTTGATATTATATAATAATTAAAAAATATTACAATCACATTAAATTAAATATATTTATATTATAAACTATATTCATTACTGACAGTGTGTTAAATACTTGCTATTATATATAAAGTATAATAAATACTAATAAGTATATTAATAATATTACAAACAACTTTTATGTATTATTATTCATATTTGTTTAATTCTTTTTTTATTACCTTTCTTACATTAAGTGTATCTTATATATTTATCATTGCATAACATTAAAATATTATCTGTAAAATATTAATATTAACAAAAATAATTACTAAAATCTTTAAAATCTTATTTTACATATTTACCTTAATGATTATATAAATATGATATATAAGTTATATTTAATAGTATTAATTATTAATATATTATTACAATATTATTACAATAATAATATTATCAACAATTATTTATGAATATATTTTAAATATTTTGTAAAAAAAAAATGTACATCCTTTTCTACTACTACTACAATTAATGTGAACAGAAAAATGTACTGTAATTAAATTCAAATTTTGTATAAAAATTTCAAATGTTCAAGTTAAATTCAACAGGTGACAAGAAACTCCTTATGGACATGACAATATGTAAAAAGAGAACTTAGAAATAAACATAAATGAATTTTAAAGAAAGGAAGCTGTGGATTAAGCTAATAAACCCAGTTATACTGTACTGTACATGATACACTGTATGTACTAATGGCACAATTATTAATTCATTTATCTATTTATATTAATTTTACTTTATTGCCAGGTAATGCTTGGACTAATATAAAGAATAGAAAGTATTTGTACAAATGTAAATATTACCCAAAGCAGAATATATGCATGCACATGTCAAACATCTACAAGAAACATTACTCCATCTGGGCACCTTTCAGACACTGATTTTTCAGATACCAGATACCATTTAGGACAGATAATATGCAAAATGGTAGTGAATTTCTCTTCAGAAAAAGAATTGGCTTGATTAAACTGACTCCTTCTAGACCAGAATGTTTTTAAGAAAAATGACTCTCTTCTGATGCCAAAGCATAAAACATTTAGTTCCGCATATGGGAATATACATGTACATTGGCTGCCCATAATCCCCTAGTGTTATCATGTTACACACCTCAAAAATATGCATTATGCATCATAATCTGTCATTCAAGAGTCAATCCCCACTGATGGAGTCCCTGTATGCCCCCAGCAAATCAAAATATCAGTGCTGGGGCAAAAACAAGCCCTCACCGTTGTTGCTGTTGTCATCCACAAGGACAATCTCCTTCAGTAAGTGGGAGGGCGTTCGATGGATCGCCGAATGAACGGAACGCAAGATGACCGACAGCGCCTCGTTCACAAAGATGAAGATGATGCTGACTTGTGGTAGACTGGAGGGGTACGAGATGTTTCTGCACCTGCATAAATACAGGATCACACACCTGGAAAAGATGTCTTTTCAAGATTAAATATCTCAAATATTTTTATTTTCTTGAGTTCTGCCTTTAATCACAGTGGAAACACTTGCGACTGGAAATAAATTTCAGTTGGAAGAGCCAAAAAAGAGGTGGTTATGTATTTTGAGTTAAATATTTAATTAAAAATGAAAGTGCAAGACTGTTTTGATTTCACACAAACATTTTACATAGGCGGTATGAACAATCACATAACCGGAGGCGTTTAATTCCAGTTTGACACTTTGAAAGATTACGTCTGCGCCAAATTTATTATTGCTCAGTCTCATATAAATACGCATCCACATGGATGTGACATAAAATAAAAAAAACTCTAAACTCTTGATCTATCATTGTACAGAAAGCAAAAATAAATTATACCAATATTTATAATTAATATAAAATATTTTCCTATTTAATATAAAATATTTTCCTATTCCTTTTTATTTTACCTCAGATAAACATTACATTACATATCACATGGTGTTATTATTTAATTAACAAAAATTTTCTTCAATTTCAAAAAAACATATATGAAAAAAGTTAGGACACACTATGATTCAACTGCAGATCCACTTTTAATCATTTAATATTTTTTAATCATTTTCTGTTAGACTTTATCTGTCTCTCACATCATTCTGGAGGAATCTTGTCCCACTCTTCTTTACAACGTTGCTCCAGTTTATTGAAGTTTATTCTTTTCAGTTTATTCTTTTCTTTTCAGCCGTTATGTTGTAGATTTGCTGGTGTGCTTGGGATCATTGTCCTGTTGCATCATCCAATCTTGGCCAAGCTTTAGCCGTTGGAAGGATGTCCTCACATTTTATCTCTAGACTTTGGTTAACAGAGGAGATCATGGTCAACTCAATGACTGTGAGGTGCCCAGGTCCTGTGGCTACAAAACAAGCCCATAATCCTCAGCCCTCCACCAGCCACAGACTTTTGGTATGAGGTGTTTGTGCTGACATACTTGTTAGGTTTTCACCAAACGTGCTGCAAACATCTCCACCTTGGTCTCATCTGTTCAAAGGACATTGTTCTAGAAGTCTTATGGTTTGTTTAGATGCAACTTTGCAAACCAAAACCGTGCTGCCATGCTTTTTTAGATAGAAGATGCTTTTTTCTGGCAAGCCTTCCGAATGTGCCATACTTATCCCATATTTTTATAATTGTAGTGTCATGTAGTGTCACCGTATGGTCTGCGGTGTAGTTCTTGGGTTGTCTGCCGGTCTGATTTTGGGGTGAATTTGCTGGGATGTCCACTCCTGGGAGGATTGGTGTCTGTTTTGAATGTCTTCCACTTGTGAATAATCTTCCTCAATGTAGAATGATGGATGTCAAATTGTTTGGAAATGGCCAAGTCACCCTTCACAGATTGATAACAGCAACAATTGCTTCTTTAAGCTCATTGCTGATGTCTTAACTCCTTGGCATTGTGTTAACACACCTGAAGGCTCCAGACCAGCAAACTGCCAAAACATCTTCTTTTATTGAGGTGCTCACACTTGTTGATGATCAGTTAATCAAAGGATTTTGATTAGCAGTGCATGACTGCTACTTATCCTCTTAATTCCTATGTTGGGTGTCCTAACTTTGTCACAAATGGTTTTTCTATTTTGGTTTTATTTTTGATAAATAAATAATGGCACAGTGGAATATGTGTTGTTGTTCATCAAGACCTTTCAACGACTAGATTTTCTTTTTATTATAATGTCCTGAATCAGAAAGACATCAAGGGTATCCTAACTTTTTCACATGACTGTATGTGTGTGTGTATATATATTTATATATAAGGGATGCACCAGTTGACCGGCCATAAATCGGAACCGGACGGTTTTTGCTTAAAATACGCGATCGGTAATCGGCCGGGTTTTGGTCTTTTTTCTGCCGATTTTTCCGGAAGTGCGCCTGCGTGCACAGACTACATTGTAATCATTCGCTATCATGTCACTTGTGTGGAAGTGTTTTGAAATCTGTGCGCAGGACACGGGCAGCCCTTCAGCACTGGAAGTGCAGAGCTACATGTCTGAGGTACAGATAGCAGGAAGCGAACAGCCGTTGGTTTACTGGCACACAAATAAGAGCCCCTTTCCTTCTCACTGAAGCTGCGTGAACGTACTGTACCTGTCCGTGCCCTGCACACGCGGAGACAGTGAAGGGATGTTCAGCTCAACTTCTCACATGTTGGATGAGAAACGAAACGGACTAAACTGACACAAAACTGAAATGCAATTACACTTACAATTACACTTACAATTTTTTGTAAAGTAGAACTTGCATACACGTTTGAAAAGCCAGAAGTAAATGTCAGTTCTGTATAGGATCATTATTTTTATTTTACCTTAAAATTACATCGACTTAATTTGATTTAAAAATCACCTGCTGTAGCACACTTAAGGAGAAGAGGGTTTCATTCATCCAATTAAAACATTTTTGGGTAATGATTCACATCTATATATTTTTAACTTGAGCCAATAGTTATTTATTTTTCATTGGCTCAAGTAAAAAAATATAGATATGAATCATTACCCTATTTTTTTTTTAATTGGACGAATGAAACACTTTGCATCTTTGTTTTATTCGCAGCAACATTATTTGATTTTAACATTTTGGAATAATGTATTTATATAGCATAGTTTTATTTAGTCTCACTGGTAAAGACCTTTTTTGATTTAAAACCAAATTTAAAACTAAAACAAATACTGAATGCTGATTAAGAAACATCTTATTGAATGTGTGTTGATTTTGTTGTTTGATTGTAGAACTATGCAGTTATTGCCTTTAATTTCACATGGTTACATTTAATCTTTTAATTTAAGGCCAGTTCTGTGTAGTTTCAACAAAATTCAAAAACAAAAGCTAAATGCTGATGTCTGTACCATCTACGTTTGTATTGAATGTAGGCTACTTACTGTGCAGTTACTACAGCCGCGAGAGGGCGCTCTATACTGCTCAGTGCTCCTGTAGTCTACACTGAAGACATAGAGCGCCCTCTCATGGCTGTAGACGGTAATGTTTTCTCTTGGTGCTTGGTTCTAAATAAATGCTACTTATGGCGCTTTTCCACTACACAGTACCAGCTCGCCTCGGCTCTGTTTGGTTTTCCACTGTGTAAAAGTTGTACCTGTACCGGCTTCCAGGTACTTTTTTTCGTACCACCTCCGGCGAGGTTCCAAGCGAGCTGAGGCGATACAATAATGTGACGTGAAAACACAGCAGACTGCTGATTGGTCAGAGAGAATCGTCACTATTCACTGCGTCATCATTACACGCGCCAGCAATAGTATCCAGATAGTTTTTTCAGCAGTGTTTCGTTTTGCTGCCCTCAGCCTCTCCTGAAACAACGTTTGTCTTCTTGCTGTGAGAAACAGCCACATCCCGAGGATCAAAAACAACATGCACTCGATTTCCTCCATTGTCCTGTGTGTGTGGGTAGCGGGTGTGTGTCGCGTAGAAGATTACGTCAGGGCAGTTTCCTGCAGCGTCGCTATGACAACCAGGTACTATTGTGGAGGTACTATCTGCAATGGAAAACGGAGCGAAAAGCGAGCCGAGCCGAGCCGAGGCGAGTCGAGTCGAGTCGAGCTGGTACTGGTAATGGAAAAGTGCCATTATAGTCCAGTGCGACTTATATATGTTTTTTCCTCATCATGACGTATTTGTGGACTGATGCGACTTACACTCAGGTGCGACTTATAGTCCGAAAAATACGGTAGGTAGATAGATAGATAGATCTAAAGGTAAAACAACTGATGACTGAGACTGATTGACATTGATGATTTATGAAGACATTTCCCTATATTATTTTCCTTTTGAGTGATTCCTTTGTTCACTGTAACCATGATGATAAAGGAAAATTGATGTGTGTAAAAGAACCAATATATATATATATATATATATATATATATATATGTGTGTGTGTGTGTGTGTATATATATGCTAATAAGAGGCAGAGGACAAGGCGGTGGGCAGTGAGTGATTGTTTCACCCGTCAGGCCTGAGGTCTGGGATGGCTCTGTCTAGAGAGAGTCTGTCGCTGAGGTAGCCGTTGTAACCGTAGTACTGGAACTTTTTCAGAGCCACCTTGCGGCTCTCTGGGCCGAGGTCATGACCCCAGTGTGCAAAAAGAGAGTCTGAGAGGGTCTGGTCAGCTGTATCTTCTTTCAACGGTTTCTCTGGAAGTTCAGACGAAAAGAACAATATCAGCAATGTTAGTGATGGCTCAAGGGCTTCTGGGTAAACATGGTCATCACATCTTTAACATAAACTTATTTTCACTCATGTTGAGTTAATGAAAACAAATCATGTAGACACTGAATATAATTTATAAACAATATAATAACAATAATTAACACTAATAATAATTATCACTGTTATTATTATTACTTCTAATATTATTATTGTTTAACAACAATAATAAATAGTGCTGTCAAGTTGATTAATTGTAATTAATCGCATCCATTATAAAAGTGTTTACATAATAAATATATGTGTACTATGTATATACATAGTCATATTTATATATGATTTATGTTATACAGTACATAAATATAAATGTATATTAAATATATTTCTTTTATATATTAATGAATGTGTGTGTATTTATATTTACATATAAATATACTCAGTCAGTACACACATATATTAGGTAAACAAACTTTTATTTTTGATGCAATTAATTGTGATTAATTGATTTGACAGCACTAAATAATAATAATAATAATTATCATTATTATTTTTATTATTATTATTATTATTAATAATAAATGATTATTTCTAGTATTACTATTGCTGTTGTTGCTGTTAAATAACAATAATATTAACAGTTAAAATAAAAAAAATAATAAAACAGTGAAAATTACTATGATTATTATTATTATCATCACTATTATTAATATTTCAATATTATTAATTTTTCAATAACAACAGTATAATTAATAAAAACAACAATAGTTTTAAAGATTAAAAAACACCAATAATAATACAACATCTTAAAATTATTGTTTTATTATATATAAATCTTAAAATTAATTTTCAATAACACTAAAATTGTAGTATTAATAATTCTATAATATATATATATATATATATATATATATATATATATATATATATATATATATATATATATATATATATATATATATATAGTAACACCATGGGTTTTTAACCATGCACCATGGTTATTCAATTTTTTTTTGGACATGCGCCATGGCCATCCCACATCTTTTTAAGTACCTGGGTGTACTATGAAATATGAATATGGTATTGTTCATTATTATGATATAATGGTATAATCCCATAAATGAAAGACAGCCAACTGTAGTTTGGAATCTATTACTACTAAAATAATGAGTCCATTTCTTCTCTAACTTCCATTCATCAAGTCAGCGATCCCATCAAGGTCTTATGCAAAGCTAATCCTTCTTACCCAATCTCTCCATCAAGCTGTCTAAGCAGCAAATCAAAATCAAATTCACATACTAAGAATATATGACAGGTTGCAGAACTATGAATGCTAAGTACTCGGGCAGAACAGAAGGAAAGTGCCCTGGCAATGCTCAAAGAATGATGAAAGGCCAATGCGCGTAATTAAGGAATGCTAATTAACAGCAGAGGTTATTTAATTACAGCCACTGCAAAGAGCTGGCCTGCGGAGAATAATACATCTTTGCCACTGCAGACACTGACAGTTTGAAACCAACTTCAGACCAGGAGGCTTTAAGGGGCTGTCGTGTAAACATACACAAAAAGAAGTCCGTTTCAGGCTTCCAGTCCTTCAAAGGCACATCCGAAAATCACTGAATCATACACAAATCAGCTAATCTTTAACATTGTATTTGTAGCTTACACTTTTCAATTATTTTCCAAAGCCGAAGGCTAGTCACGAGGCTTGAAAATCACACCCCCAGTAAATTAGAGCTTAGCCTCATTCCAGCTCTATCCAGCAGAGTAGCCTACATTCAAACTGAGCCATTGAGAAAACAGGCCAATGGCTAGAAATCAAACAGCAAGATGAATGACAGTATTTAAGATCCAAAAAGCCTCCATTATTGTGTTTAGAAGTTCAATTCACTTCAATTGTATAATTCAGGTAGTCTCAACATGACCACGCTGATGTGCAAATAAATACTCTATATAGGTGTCCTCTCTGCTGTTGTGCTCCAAATGACTTCGAAAATCGAGGTGGTTTCACTGACACTGTTGATTTGTGTCGAGATAAAAAAAAAAGGAGGGAGTCAAACAGAGAATGAATTACTGCAGAAACTGACAGATCAGTGTAAGTAGGTTGAAAGATGGATCTTCTCAGCATATGATATGAACAATAGGAAAAATGCTTTAAAGTTTGCTCATAGCTCCTACTGTGATGTACCTACTGCTCTCCAGAAGAGAATGACAGGCTGAAAATGAATGTGCCTCCGGGTAGAGAAGAAATCAGCATTTATTCTCATAATAACTAAATTACTTGCAGAAGTGCTAAGCAACAAGCTAAATATATGAAAATACAGTTAGGAACTACATGCATATACATTAACTCAGCCATTCATTTTCACCTTTTTTAAATCATCACCCTTACTGACATTTTGTTCCCATTTATGTATGGAATAAAAAGAGGAAACTTGTTATTTTCGGATGCCTAAGTCAATCTTGTAAAATAAATTTTTAATCTATTTTTGTCTTTAGTCAAATAAAGTTTATAATAATTTTTAACAGCAAAACTTCATAGGTTCAAACGCACACATCGCACATTATATTATAATAGACCAAACCAAACTAATAATAAATCCCCATAGTTGCCTTTAACATTTACACTATTATCATTATTTTTGAATAAATAGATACACATCTTTCCATCGTCATGCAATTTGCACCCTTTATATTTATATATTTTCTTATAAATACATTTTTTCATCATCATGCACTTTTCTTCAAAACTTTTGTTTCAAAAAACCTAACATCAATAATAAAAAAAAAATATAATTATCAAATGATTCTTTTTAGTAGTACTATTTTCAACTATATTCTATATTCAGTACTATATTCAAAAATAATGTTGTTAAACAACAATAACAAGAAGTAATAATAAAAAATAATTATAATTATTGGTGATAATTAGTGATAATTATTGTTCTTCTTATTATTATTATTATCCAACAACTATTTAATCTATTACAATAATACTTTATAAATAATTATAAGTGATAATAATAATTATTATTATTTATAAAGTATTATTGTTACAATAACAATATAATTAATAACAATAATTGTAAAGATATAAATAATAATAATGATAAATATTAAAATAATATATATGTATATATATTTATATATGTGTGTGTGTGTGTGTGTGTGTGCAAAATAACGTATTATAAGACTTATTTTTTTAGACTTTGCACCTATTAATAAATTATGAATAAAAAATATATTAAATAAATATATAATACAGAAAATATTGATTCAATATATAAAGAATAATTCTGCAAAACAGCAACATTTAAAAGACATTCACAGTTTATTTGATAATTATCTTGTATTTTTCAATGCAATAACCATTTTGAATTCCTAAATGTGTTAAGTATTAAAAGCATTAGTCAAAGTAAACAAATGATTAATAAAAAATAATAATTATTACAAATATACATACTAGCATGGGCTTTAATCACCAAAATTATAAGTCAACATAAAGAACATAAAATAATTATTTAATACATTACAAAAATTAAGCACAACAGCAACATTTCACAGCTTCGCACCACAACCTCCTGCAGTGACAAAAACACTATTATCTTGCAATTATGTTTTTAATGCAATAACCATGATCAAACTACTTTGTAAATCTATTTAAGACCAAGTCAAAGTATGAAAAAAGATTAATAAAAATATTTCTTCTTCCCAAAGAAGTTGGATGTCCTTTACTCACCAAACAGAACTAATGATATATAATCAACTCCAGAAAAAGTACAAGCTCATTTCATCAGGCTCTTCAAAATCAATTAATATAATCCTTACCCGCTGTGCTCAGTAAAGTTAAAGTAGGCTATATACTTACACACAATTCTAAGTAAATAACTTTTAAATCCCTTCAAGCTCTAAGTACTAAAGTCGTCAACAAAATAAAGAAACTCAAAGTAATATCTCTTTACCACCAAAACCTGGCTTTCTTTCTTCTGTGAAAATTTTTAAAGAAAACCCTGGCCAATCTTTTTACTATAATGAAAAAGAATGAGGACTGTGTCTGTCAAGCTCCGAAATGACAAAAAAGCTACATTAAAGTATCATAACGGTGGTTCATAAGACTTGTGCACCATATTCCGAGTCTTTCAAAGTCATGCGATAGCTTTGAGAGAATACATTATTCAATATTTTTCCTTTAGTGCTCCACAGAAGAAAGAAAGTTGCACAGGTTTGGAACAACATGAGGGAGAACCATTTCTTTAAAATGCTGAAAAATAGAAAAGATTCATTTTGTAAGAGAAATATAGTAGGAAGGATCCAAAACGAAGTTGTTTCCCTTTTTAAAATGCGAAAGCCTCGGGAGGGTTGCATCACGCCGGACGGCTAGCATTTCTGACCTCGCCTGTGGCATGCCGTCTGCCTGTCAGTGCCAGCTCTATGAGCGAATGTAAAACAAGACACCCAGCATGTAACCCAAACCAGTGAGTTCAGAAGAACACATGCAAACAGCCTGCAAATGCAAAAACATCATGCTGTTCTGACATTTCGGAGAAGCTCTTGCTATAGATATAAGGTTCATGTGAGTGCATGTCACATGTGTGTTTGTCTGAAGAGGACTCTGACTCACAGACCCAAGACGACAATGAAAGCCAAAATATGAGAGCACTCACATGCCCCTAATGAGCTACATACTGTTTTGCTTTCAAATTTATTCAAACCCATGAGACAACGCAGACGGCCAACAGAGCTCTGCTTCCTGAAGACGTACTTTCCATGTTAGGATCATTATCAAGACAAATCGCTGGAAAAACAATGGGTGTTCCTTCTTATGTCTCAGGACTTGCTTTTTATTTAGACCAACTGATTTTAACTTAAAGGCCATATCATATCATTATTTAATCTATGTTTCAAATATCTTTTATGTAAAAATGTTATTGGTTTAAGTGAAGTGACATTCAGCCAAGTATGGTGACCCATACTCAGAATTTGTGCTCTGCTTTTAACCCATCCAAAGTGCACACACACAGAGCAGTGAACACACACACTGTGAACACACACCCGGAGCAGTGGGCAGCCATTTATGCTGCGGCGCCCGGGGAGCAGTTGGGGGTTCGATGCCTTGCTCAAGGGCACCTAAGTCGTGGTATTGAAGGTGGAGAGAGAACTAAACATGCACTCCCCCCACCCACAATTCCTGCCGGCCCAGGACTCGAACTCACAACCTTTCGATTGGGAGTCCGACTCTCTAACCATCAGGCCATGACTTCCCCATATCCAGATCCAGATTTTCCACCATCATTTATGAAAATCTATCATTAGGAGTGAAATAACAAAACATTTAAACCAACAAAATATTTACTGTGTGAAATTGATTTATATGATTATGTGTGTGTGTGTGTGTGTGTTGTAACATCATTTTCACCACCATAACAATTCTGCAAATAAAGTTTTTTTTGTTTTTTTTTTTACCTTCGTAAAGAGATGCTATATGAAGAAAAAAAACCTATCAAATGCAAAAAATGAAAATATGAATTGTATGCATTTCAAATACATAAAATGCTAGCTATAATAGCCATAGCAAAAAATGTTGGCTATTTTATTCCAAGTATGTTAAAAAAATTATTTATGTCCCCGTACTTAATTTCAGATGACACTGTGTTTGAAATAGTTATGACACTCATTAAAAAAATGGCTGTGTATCGTCAACTAAAATGATTAAAAATAAATTTTCATTAATTAAAATAAAGCCAAAATAAAATAAAACATAAATACTTGATTAAAAACAATAATGAGCAGTGTTGCCTTTGCAAATAACTGAAATAAAATAAGCTGAAGTGCAGTACTAAAATGACTAAAACTGAAATAAAAATAAATTAAAGCTAAATATAATTTAAATAGAATAAACAGAACACACACACACACGACTTAAAACAAATTTAAAATTAATATTGAAATATTATTATAAACAAATTAAGCATTTATTTTCCTAATAATTTAATGTGCTAATAGACAAATGAATTCACTATTTATTTTAAGCATGTTTGTTACCTATAGTTGAAGAAGCACCCAAAGTAAATGATACATAATGCATAAATCATGCAGCTCCTAATTCGGTGCAAATGCAACAATTGTTTTAAAACTCTGACGTCGTGAGCTTGTTGGCCTGATGCTGCTGCTGTAATACAAGATGTGCATGACTAAGAGGTAACAGGATACTCGATTAAATTAGTCAGCAGCGCACGGCTCTAATTTAGTAGAGCGCAGATTCACAACAATGATTTGTTCTTATTGTCTAAAAAGGTATATAAATGACAACATATTGCATTTACAGTCCACCATCGTAAAAATTCCATACAGCTATTTAGACCATTGGACAAAGATGTAAACAGCGCTTTATGAAAAATGTATAAATGCTTCTATTTATTGTCTGTAGGTAGCACCAAAGACAAGTCTCATTACTCATTCACTTTATTGTGCCAGAGCAAATATTTGGCACAGACACCATCATACACCAGTTTACTGCTTTCTTTCAATGCAGTGTACCTTAATCCAGATGGCTCTTGTATATCAACACATTTGAAAGTCTCTCTCTCTCGCTGTTTCGCACATATCTCAGGGCTGGATCGTCTCTCTGCACACTAACACCCATCATTATACATTCTGGCCAGTCGAGAGCTGCTAGAAAAGCTTCAGATTGCAGAACAAAATGACCAGATGCCCAAAGCCATTTCCACAAGGAGAACACAGCAAGAGCATCTGTACCTGTGACAGACAGAGCTGTGAATGGCTTTTGGACAATACTCTCAAATGCTCAATCAATCCTGCTATTAGTTGTGAAAAGGCATAGGGTGACTATTAGATATCATTCCTGGATATATTCTTCCATATGCAATCTTAATATTTTTGTCTTAATTATTTAATATCTTATCATCATTAGACACTGCATGTTTACGATTTGCCAGTACATGACTAACCATGACCCTTTAATGAAAGTTATGTATTCATAAGTATTTGTTTTATGGCATTAATCGAATATGTAATTTGTGTTTACTCAAACAACCACATACTCCATAGAAATTGAATAAAATAACATGCAAATTCAAGTGCTGTCAATTAAATCTCGTTATCTGACCTTCTCCCCTTTCATTACACAGTTTTTAAAGTAGACTAATTAGTCTGATATGGGTCAGACTGGCCTTATTACCCTCACGGCAATTATATTAAACACATATTTCAAATGAAAGACATGCCTTAGAAGTTAGCGAGAGTGCTCAGCTAAATTCATGTTTCCAATTCGTTTGTAATTACTACTGCCTTTTCCAAAGTTTAACAGTGAATCATATGAAAGTGTTGATTTCTTATGCTGAAAACACAATGGTCACTGAAATATCTTATGCTTTTTTTGCTGAACTATAAGGCTTTGAATACACAGTTCTTCTGTCACATAATCAAGTTTATTAAACTAATGTTGAACTGTTTGCAGTTGCCAAGCAATGTAGAAACTGTATTAACTGTATTAAAATACAATAGCAGAGTCATTTTACACAAATCAACCAGTCCTAATTTACTTTATTTATTAGAGCTAAACTAAAATAAGAAATGTTCTCAAGTACCAAATCATATTGAATGATTTCTGAAGGTTAATGTGACACTGAAGACTGGAGTAATGATGCTGAAAGTGTACCTTTGCATCACAGGTATAAATGACATTTTAATAAATCACAATAAATTATTTTAAAGTGTTACATTTCACAATAGCACTCTTTCAAATAAATGCAGCATTGGTGAGCAGAAGACACTTTCAAAAACATTAAAAAAATCTTTCTGACTTTAAACTTTTGAACAGTAACATAAGAGAGGGAGATAGAGAAGAGAGAGAGAAGAGAGAGAGAGAGAGAGAGAGGGAGAGAGAGAGAGTGAAGAGAGAGAGAGAGAGAGAGAAAGAAGAAAAAAGAGGGGGGAAAAGGCCTTTCAAACCAAAATATTCATATCTTCCCAGAACATTATTGCCAGACTATAACAGCGAAATAGTATTTTATTTATTTATTTATAATTTTTCTGAGTTTAGGACATGAATCCCTTCAGAGTATGAAGGCTAAAGGGCTAATGTCCCAGCCACAGTCATTAAACAACATTGTGACCTGAGGCAGGACAATCCAAGGCTGCAGAACGGAGAAACGTGTCCTGACCGTCTAAACGTTCCATCTGCACACATTCGCCTTCCCCTCTATCACGCTCTGTGCAGCTTATGGAAAAGGACAGCTTGCTGGCAAAGTCAGGAAATATATTTTATTCAATTTCTCTGAGAGTTTTTTGCAGCCCTCCAGGGATGGTGACACAGAGAGCAAAGCAAGGCTGGATTCGATGACCTGGCTCAGCCTGAAGCCAGCGCCGGTCCTGAGGAGAGTGATGCAGAATGTGATCCACCGTCCAGGCCGGCCATCTGTCTGGCCACAAGAGAGACAGGAAATGGGCCACCGTTGAGCACCTCAATCAGAGGAGATGGATGTAGAGGGAATAGGACATTCTGAAGTTTAGGATGTACATCAAACCCATTTATTGGGCTTCACTCAATAATAATTGCACATGAATACATGTGGGGATGGGAATAGTGGAGAACTTGATGATTACGGTTCCATTAATGTTTCTTTCAGTACTTTTAAAGAACATCTAAAGAGGAAAAAAAAATCAATTACATTGCTAAAAGATGAAATCTTTTTTATTAAAATGTGGCATAAAATCAATAAAATAATTAGTCTACTGACAAAACATCATCACATCTCACAGTTAGTTGTAAGCTGTTTACGACTACAACTACATGTTTTTGGTTCACTAAAAAAAACAAAAATTGGGTTCATTAGGTCTCATTAGGTTCATTTTTTCGGGTTGCTATATGTTTTATGGTGTAGAGTCAGTAGTGTTGCTGTGGTGCAGCTGAACAAATAGAGCTGGAAACCCTGTCAAAGTATTTTAGCAGTAGAGTCATTCGTTCAGGAGTCAGACTACACAGTTTGTGCTGTTTGTTATTCTTTCAATAAAGAGAACATGATCATTAAAGTAATTTGTTTGAGAGTCTTACACTTGTTGTGCTACATGTATTTGATTCACTAAAATTGTCAATTGTTGGGGAATCGGACTACATTGGCCATGCTGTATGTTTCATAATATAGATTCAGTAGTGGAGCTGTGGCAGAGCTAAATAAATAAAGTCAGAAACTAACAGTATTTGAGCAGTATTTCAGTATTCCAACTGAATACTGTACTGAATAGAGTATTTTAGCACAGTTAAATAAGTAAAAATAAATATGCAAGCAAGCATGTGGAAGACCAACGTTTCAGTGTCTTCCACAAATATAATGGACCTAAGACTGAAATTAACATACATTGACACCAATGAGGCAGTGAAAATAATTGACAACAAATGTACTGACATCCTGCTCTTTTTATTAATTGAATCTAAACTAACTAACTCTAAACGTCAAGCCTAATCAGATGACATAAAACGGTTAAGAGCGCATAGGTGTTATATTCACAACAGTGGAAATGACCAAGCTGCTGAGTGAACCACGCACTGGTGATGAATACCATTTTGGCTGCTCCTCTCATTAAGAGCTGTTATGTAAGCATCTGCTGGGTTAAAATGTCCTGCCGGCGCCATGACGACAGCCGATGAGACATCTAAGTTGACAGTTCCTGTCGCCATCTTTAAGGCACATTAAAGAGCCCACTGAAGCTACACGACACATAAATTAATAGATCAGTCAAAGGTCCTGAATGTCTTGGCAACTCTCAGAAAAATAATCAATGAATTTTTTAGCATCTGCCGTGGGATGTATTACACCAGAGTGCATGCTAAGTACCCTACTTGAGAGGCGCGTACAATTACACAGCAACAAAGTCATTTTCAATTGGCATGTTACTATGAATATCCCATCTCCACCAATCTGAAGTGCTTCAGATGTTAGAAGCGCTTGATGCTTCCAAGTTGCCACTGATGTAACCGTAACGCAATGGTTTCTGACTTCACAGAGACATGTCTGAGCATCTGAATCATATATGTACACCAGAATAAGCCTTACTCAGTGTCAAACATCTAAAACAGGACAAGGCATCACAATCCAAACAGCCCCATTCTATCAGACGCCGTCTACTTCTTTCTAGCTTTCTAGCTAAATGATCATCTATCACAAAATTTCCTCACCAATTCACAGAACTAGTGAATAATCATAATAATAATTTTTTGACTTTAAGAAACTGTTGGGAAGCGTGCAATTCTGAATGAATTCCACACCTCAATGTTGACAATTATAAGTGTTTCTTTGGGCAATTTTAAATACATCTTGCTATTAATCCATGACATTGAGCAGTGAATAATTCAAACGAATTTCAGTATTTCTACAATCCTGTTCTCGTCAAAGCAGAGCGCTAAAAGCTATGAATGTTATGCAGAATTGTAGTTATCAATTGCTCAGGGTTATTTTATTGGAAACCTTATAATGTAAGACTAATTGAATGTCTTTGTGCATGTTCCACAAAGCAAATAACCCTGGGATTTTTTGAAAGTCTAAAAACTAGACTCAAAAGTCATAAAGTTAATCATAATAATAATAATTATTGTTACCAATTACCAATCTCGCATCTTGTTTAGCAGACCTCTGTCCTTGACACCAGTATTAAAAAGGCATTTTCTTTCCACTGCATTTTGTTAGATTTTCTATCACACTGATAACATTCACAGACTCATATTAAAACTGTACAAAATTAAAGGACAAATAACAAAAAGATGCACGAAGAAACTGAGGTCTTTCAGTTGCTTTGAAATCAAGCTGGTTAATACATGGCCTTTTGTTCGCATTGACAGCCGTGGGCTGTGCTAGAAACTGCATTAGCAGGTGACCTAGAAGTCAGCAGGATGCTCCATGCCACTGAATGTTTATGTGCAATCGAGCGCATGGGCGGGCCCGGACAGCCATGTTAATCGCCAGAACACCATTAGCAGCAGGAAACATGGCAGTGAATGTCCCTCAGGTGATATAATGCATTATTATGTGTGGGCTCCAAATCTCAAATCTGTGTCTGAACCATTAACAAGCTTTGCAGAAAGGCAAAAGGGTGCTTTTTTTCTCTCTACGGAACAGCACTTGTTGATTTCCTTGCAAAATGAATGACTTTGGCCTCATAAATCATTGACATTACAGCTCATTGCCAGTAATTTCTACATGCAAAACACAATCCTAGAAAAAAGATGATAATTACGGCCTCATCCAGCCATTTCTGCCAAACAAAAAGGCACTAAAATCACATTCAAGATCTTCTAGAAATCACTTTAGTGAATAAGCAATAAGCAAATAAGGAAGCAGAAAAGACAAAGTGCAAAGTCCAACAAATGCTAAAATAAACCACACAAAGAGAAACATCATAATGCGTCAGAAACTATTTTTCTAAAATATTCTAATAGACACTATAAGATTAAATGAGAACGGAACAAAATTACTGAGACTGTAAATTGATTAAAATGTTTAATTAAATCAATTACATAATCTGATTAATCAAAATATTCATAGACAGATAGATAGATTAATCACGATTAATTGCATCCCAAGTTAATGTTTTTGTTTACATAACATATGTATGTGTACTGTGTATATTTGTTTTGGATACATAAATACACACACATGCATGTATACATTTCAGACAAATATGTTATGTCTATATATTAAATATATTTATTTATAATATAAATTATATGAATATAAATATAGAAATGTTAATACATGTAAATATTTTCTAAATATATACTGTATGTGTGTATATTTATATATACATAATATACACAAAACACACATATTATGTAAACAATTTTTTTTATTTTGGACTTATTAATCACGATCAATTCTTTGATAGCACTAATTAACAAATTATAAATCATTAATGTCACAAAGATATCAGCTTTAACTGCTTTAACAGTTTTAGCCCAGCACAGCTCCATATTACACACATAAAAAAATGTCAAAACTCCACCATCTGTGACTTTGTTGAGCTACTTATTTATTTAAATAAAAACATGTTACATACATGCCAGATCAGAGAGCAAAATGTGACAAAAAAAATAATTCCAAAGGGCCATGTTTACAAAGTGTCTGCCAAATACTGGCTTATAATAAATTGTCCGGTCAAAATATAACACATACAACTGACTAGAACTCATATGTGTGTTATTTAAATCACTTTTATTCTGGCTTTGTCCCCACCTCTGTATAAAATAGCTTAATATGGAGGAATATCTCTATTTGTTAGATTCATACAATTATCCACCGACCTACAAAAACCAAATAGATGAATTTATCCAACTGAATAAGTCACAAGTCCTCTAAAATTCAATGCAGGATGTGGTATGATAGTTGGGTTCAAATTAAGTTCATACAGCACATAGTTTCCCCTCTTAATCTGACTGAGACACATCTGAAGCTGTGAAATATTCATACACAAACATGACATGATGAAACATCTGTTTTTGTGTTTGCAAACCGCATGACACGTCAGCTTTTCCAAATGCATCAAGCATTGTTGCAAACACAATGGCTCTCCAGCTTCAGCACCATGATAACAAGAGACAGCTCCACTGATCTGTTTTCTGCTTCTGTTCAGGAGGCATTATTGTCCTGATGCTCAAAACTTGAGCACAGTTGTCAGGATGCTGTGTGGCGCATATGTGATCAGAGTTTTAAGATGCAGCTCCTGCTGTGGGCGATATACTCTTGCGCTCTCTCACCAGTACAAAGGTTAATAAAGTCACAGAGAGGCATTTGAATTCAGTCCCTCAGGTGTGCCTACTGGGCGAGCCGCGGCCCGGTCTCCATGAAACTCTCATGGGTCAGTGTGTGATATGTCCAGCTATGACAGACAGTTGCCAGAGTTTGTTTTCTGACCTGAAGGCTCTTTCATTGTTTTAGTTGAGGTTCATTTGCTAGTATCGCAAATGTTTGCTCTTTTTATTACCGGTATGTAATATCTAAAGGCATACACCAAAATAATGTTAGAGATTTAAACAATTCAATAATTTTATATAATATTTAATACTGTTTGTTTCAAATAATATAATACATACAAAAAAATGTATCTTGTAGTATTCTAATAACATTGCTATTAAATCGCAGTGTATAACTTGCCCTACTAACAGGCTGCAGAACCAAAAATTGTCGCCTTCATATTTTTAATGGAAGGAAATGGACAGTACTTATATCATTTTTAAATTGTATATATGGCTTTTGAAGCATAGGTCAGTAGAGAACAACAGTGGGAAAGCGAGTAACCTCTCAAACCACAGATATGACATCCACTGCTGTGCTACAGCTATTTTAAGGCGCTGTTTTGAAGTTAATTAAACAGAATATTAATGAAAGGTTAATGAATATGAACAGAATATACTGAAACAATCTGAGTGTAAAATTACATTATCCTTATATTATAAAATGTTGGGAGAAACTATCTATATTCATTGCTATTGCAAATATCGTCTTTTTTTAAAAAGATAGTTCAGCTAAATCTATTTATTCATGCGCCACTCTGGAATACTTGATTCTGATGGGCAATCACAGCACTGGTTTTCAAATATTATTGTACAATGATACTAAACAGTATATCTGACTCTTTTTTACTGTATTTATCATTTAGTTAGAGTAGTTTCATTTTCTTTGTTGCTGACAAGCAATAGCCAGAGCAGCCTCAAGAAACATGCTACAGGTTCTGTGGAATATTCACAGAATGTCACTCACTCAAGCAAGGGAATCACAACCGCACACAGTATTTTGGTCTTGCTCGGTTAGTCAGTTTTTAACCCTGGGTCACTGGC
This sequence comes from Carassius carassius, assembly GCF_963082965.1. NCBI lineage: Eukaryota > Metazoa > Chordata > Actinopteri > Cypriniformes > Cyprinidae > Carassius > Carassius carassius. The sequence goes on along the minus strand of NC_081797.1, from coordinate 10,798,332 downwards.
TCAGTGAGTGTTTCCTGTATCGCTCCATTCAGGAGCAGCACCAGATGACTGTTTATGTGGCTAACGGCACACAACTATGAACAGACGCGGACAAAGTGCCATCTAATGTGTCAATGAATCACTCAACTAAGGTGATTCTTTAAAACAAATCAGTCTGAATCAAACATAAATCACTGAACTAATTCACTAACTTAAATAAGTCAACTCACTATATGTGTATGTATATTGGCATCTGTTGTCAGATTTCAGTAGAATCAATCATAAAACAAAAGACAAATCACACTGTCATTCATCCCAACCACCTCCATCATTGCTCGTTTTATTGGTCGGTGGAATACAGCTGAAATCGTTTCAAGCTCTGAGGATTACTGAAGCTCAAGCTTGATTACGGGCTGCTCTCTGGACGACAGACATGTGAGACAGGCTGACAAATCAGTGCACCCTAAGTGGAGCCCACTGACAGAGGGTAAGAAAGTGTTTATCAGGAGCTGACCTCATGATGACACATGCAAACAGGAACTACAAAACAGTTCTGAATCCACTGAAAACATATCAAATTTCACCCACGCAATAAGATTAACCCTAATCCTGACCCCAGACATAACTTAAGGGCATTTTACACGCTCAGCTTGTGATATTGCCTCCTCTTGTGTACAGCCGCTTTCCTGTTGAGCAAACACTGCGACGGCTGCTTCAGCTCCAAATATGTTGCATGAAGAAATTAATATAAATATCGCATTGAGTCAAGTGTTGTATTTAAGTGAGAGCTAAAAAAAAAAAAATTCTCAAAAATAATGAAATAAAATGGTATATACTTTTCCATAAAATATTTTTTATTGGTGATTTATTATAATTTGTTGATCAATATTGGATATGTATTTTTTATTTTTTTACATTTAGATTACATTTACAATAATTTAACAAATCCATCTTTATCATATAAAACAATGGATTTTTTATAATAATCATAATATTAGCTGTATCACTCTGGTTTAAAGTTTCTGCTGAATGAATAAATTAAAAATGTAATCCACACTAGCATGAAAAAATAATGATTGGCCTTTTCGTTGTTTCACCGGAAGATTACAATTCCATTTGTCTAATTTTTATTTTATTTTATTATGTTACTTCATATAGGAAGACTGCAGTAAATAAACTGCTGGTACGACTTAATGTTTACTGTCTACAGTCGTGGCCAAAAGTTTTGAGAATTACATAAATATTGGAAATTGAAAAAGTTGCTGCTTAAGTTTTTATAATAGCAATTTGCATATACTCCAGAATGTTATGAAGAGTGATCAGATGAATTGCATAGTCCTTCTTTGCCATGAAAATTAACTTAATCCCAAAAAATTCATTGCTGTCATTAAAGGACCTGCTGAGATCAATTCAGTAATCGTCTTGTTAACTCAGGTGAGAATGTTGACGAGCACAAGGCTGGAGATCATTATGTCAGGCTATTTGGGTTAGAATGGCAGACTTAACATGTTAATAGGAGGGTGATGCTTGAAATCATTGTTCTTCCATTGTTAACCATGGTGACCTGCAAAGAAACGCGTGCAGCGATCATTGCGTTGCATAAAAATGGCTTCACAGGCAAGGATATTGTGGCTACTAAGATTGCACCTAAGTCAACAATTTATAGGATCATCAAGAACTTCTTGTAAAGAAGGCTTCAGGGCATCCAAGAAAGTCCAGCAAGCGCCAGGATCGTCTCCTAAAGAGGATTCAGCTGCGGGATCAGAGTGCCACCAGTGCAGAGCTTGCTCAGGAATGGCAGCAGGCAGGTGTGAGCGCATCTGCACGCACATTGAGGCCAAGACTTCTGGAAGATGGCCTGGTGTCAAGAAGGGCAGCAAAGAAGCCACTTCTCTCCAAAAAAAACATCGGGGACAGATTGATCTTCTACAGAAAGTATAGTGAATGGACTGCTGAGGACTGGGGCAAAGTCATATTCTCCGATGAAGCCCCTTTCCGATTGTTTGGGGCATCTGGAAAAAGGCTTGTCCGGAGAAGAAAAGGTGAGCGCTACCATCAGTCCTGTGTCATGCCAGCAGTAAAGCATCCTGAAACCATTCATGTGTGGGGTTGCTTCTCATCCAAGGGAGTGGGCTCACTCACAATTCTGCCCAAAAACACAGCCATGAATAAAGAATGGTACCAAAACACCCTCCAACAGCAACTTCTTCCAACAATCCAACAACAGTTTGGTGAAGAACAATGCATTTTCCAGCATGATGGAGCACCGTGCCATAAGGCAAAAGTGATAACTAAGTGGCTCGGGGACCAGAATGTTGAAATTTTGGGTCCATGGCCTGGAAACTCCCCAGATCTTAATCCCATTGAGAACTTGTGGTCAATCCTCAAGAGGCGGGTGGACAAACAAAAACCCACTAATTCTGACAAACTCCAAGAAGTGATTATGAAAGAATGGGTTGCTATCAGTCAGGATTTGGCCCAGAAGTTGATTGAGAGCATGCCCAGTCCTGAAAAAGAAGGGCCAACACTGCAAATACTGACTCTTTGCATTAATGTCATGTAATTGTCGATAAAAGCCTTTGAAAAGTATGAAGTGCTTGTAATTATATTTCAGTACATCACAGAAACAACTGAAACAAAGATCTAAAAGCAGTTTAGCAGCAAACTTTTTGAAAACTAATATTTATGTAATTCTCAAAACTTTTGGCCACGACTGTAGACTGAGTGGGCCTTGCCACCACAGAGAAGTTTAATTAGTCTAAGCAATTACCCGCCTTTAATTAACTACAACACATTTAAAGAGCCAATCAAGACATTTTGAGAAAAATCAACTTTCCAGTGTGCACTGTGACCTGCATGTTATCAAGTATCCCCTTCCCCTCCACTCCTTCCCTCTGGCGTTTCTCCATTTCCCATCAGCAAGTGAAGCGTGGTGTTAAAACGAGTCCTTATGTGTCCTATCCTATAATAAGAGAACCGTGGACAAACACACCTTTGATAATGATAACAATCTCAGGTGGTATTTAACAGAGGCAGTACGACAGAACAACACATGCCTGCAGGGTGTGTGCGCAAAAACATTCAGTGTTAATTGTCAGGCAGGCGCACCGTAATGAGACAGTCCAGAATAAATTAGCGGGGTTACACTCGGCTCGAAAGTGTGAATCATGATCTTATGAACTTGTGAACAGGGCATGGAGAAAAGAAAAGATAATAGTACGAAGGCAGGATTTTTATAGCACTCAGGCCCCCTGCTGATCTTCAGTGCAGAGAGCTATGTTGAAATGGGAAGAGAACGGGAGAGTTATTCTTGCTACGTACAGCGCTGCTGTTCACTTTAGATGTACAGAAACTCGGCAGCTGTTTGCACAGCAAACAACACATGAGCATGTGAATACAAGACTCTACTGTACTCTCTATACACTGAATCCAGTTAGAGACCATGCTTTTGAAGGCTTCAAAGAGGAGGTAAGCATGTATGAGCAGGTCGAGATGGAAACTTTTTTTTTTTTTTTTCATTTTAAGCACTCACTTAAGGGGGAAAATCTGTAGAATTGATTTTAATGTGGTAAAAATGTGTTAAACTGATCTGTACTACACTTAAAAATATATATAATAATTAAAATACTCCACTTGCATTATTTATTTGTCAAACAGGTTTTCCCAAACACTCTCCTGGCATGCTATTGGTCATCCACACAGATAGCCCCACCTCACGCTATTGGTTGAGTCAATGTTGCTGTTGTTGGGCTGTTTAGGATGTTACAACAAACAGAGCAATGTTTTCATAATGCCACAACACTTCAGGTTGGTTAAGCCCATTTACACACGCAATTTAAAGTGCACGATTCTGAAACTGACTGTTTCTGTAGCAAATGAAGCGTATAACTTCTATAGCTATAATGAAACAATGACTATACTAATTGCCGATTGGCACTTTTATTTATAAATCGGGACTTATTCCAGTTTAGCAAAGTTTAGCATGCCCACGTAAACTAGTGTTTTTCCTTGATGACTCACCAGAGCAAATCACCAGTACATTTTTAGGCACATCAAGCATGCTGCATGCTTATTTGCTCATTGACATTAACGAGATTAACCACTTAAGCCTGGTTCACACGGGACGATTTTAAAATTGTCAGCCGATTTTCCAAACCTGAGAGACCCCACACACGGCGATAAAAAATCACGGGTCTAACAGTTTTGGTCGTACAGTGTGTGGTGTGCAGCCACACGGCAAAATCAACACATCACACACGAACCGATTTGACTCCCGAGCATTCCCAGGTCAGACGGGAAATCTCGCAAAATCCCTCGAGATCAAACGTGACTTCAAAGTAAACAATCATGGCGGACGAAGAGGATGCAGTGGCCATAGTTTGTCCTTTGTTTGTAACCGAAAAAAAACATAAGAAAAACAAGAAAAGGCGATGGTCAAAGAAGTGGAGACAAAGTCCTCTATCTCCGACGTCCACCGGACTTTCTGGTGCGCCATGCCGCCGGCTGTTTTGATTTTGTTTCCCGGTACTTCCTCGCCGCCTCGTCACCTCGCTTTCTGATTGGCTACACGCCACAGTCCACAGGCTGCGTGATCGTTTGTCCTCGGGGGACACCACACACGAGAAGAAATCGGGCCAAATAAATCCAACATGTTGGATATCCCCGATTTGAGATCGGAGCGGTCCCGACGTCCTACCGAGCAGAGGAGAGCAGTCTTAACACACCACACACAGCAGGAATATCTGATCAGATTATTTTACAATAATCGGAGCATCCTTAAGATTGTCGGAAGGTGTCAATCGGGGCTAAAATCGGCCTAATTATGCTGCCGTGTGAACCAGGCATTAGGTATCGAACTTTGGTAATGAACGACCTTTTTTGGTACTCAATAACATTGATAACTATAATTATGACAATTTAGTCAGTACTTAAAAAGTATCAAATTCAATACCCATCCCTAAGACTTTGGTCATCAGACCTGGAAATTTTGTGGATATTGACTGGCTTAATTAAAGATATCTGCAAATTAAGCTAGGATTTACAAAAATGTAATGAAACATTTAACTTCAATAATTACTCTTATAGGAGACAATTTAATCATTTGGGTGATTCCAATAAAATAGAAGACCAATAGGAAAATTTTTCTCTGTCAACCTCTACTGAAATGCAGAAGAATTAGAGCACATTTCCACCATCTACTGCCCTGGAGTGTAAAGCGCTGGATCCCACAGGAATGCAATGGCAAAACCTCAAATATTGAGTTGTTTAGTCTTCAGAATACTTTTTAAAATGATAAGCAAGCAACAGTGTAACTTTTAGAGGACACTCTTGGGTGCCTTATTGAAGTTACCATGAAATCAAAACTGACAATTCTTATTTATGGAATACCGCAAAGAGTATAATTAATGATTTATTCGTGCACATCATTATGTGTTTAGAATTCATATGCAACATTTCAAACAATTCCTAATGGACAAAATCAAGTTCAAGTACATTTGTTCTTATAGAGGGAAGAAAAAAACAGACATGTTTTTTTGTTTTTTTTCTGTGGAAATGACAGTGAGATGCCATAATTTTCATTTTGGGTGGACTATCTCTTTAAAGAAGGAAAGTTCTTCTTAACCTAATTTCAAACCTAATTTTATATCAGATACTAATATATACTTGTTTTTCTTGCTTTCTACCAAAAACTCCAGCATCTTACGCTCCATTTCTAATGGCACAACACCAGAACTCGTATCCCTGGTCGTCGTCACAAGCAAAGCACAATAAATGTGGCAATACCACGGTGACCTTTCACTAACCAAAGTTCAACTTTGCTAATTGAAACTGGGTTACAAGAGAAGAATTGGCTTCATTTCTTTCTCTCTATAAGACAGCACATCAACAATGTTGCTTGTGCCAACACAAAACTGGAGGTCCAGTCTCAGTCTGCAGCACATTAAATACACAATACACGTTAATTTATTTATTCCTCAACATTTTATTGTAAGCACAAAATCACTTGTGGTTTATTTAAAAGATCAATACTCTCTGTTTCTGTTAATAAATAAATAAATAAAATATGATAACAAATGCCTCATAATTTTCTCTCAGATACGCCATACTTGTTTTTGAATATTATGTTGGTCAATAAAATGATGAGTCTTCAAACAGAAATGCAAAAACAATAGCTGTTTCCAAACAGGTTTCTCTGAACATTCCCTCCTTCTTCCATTGGTTGACCAAACTAATAGTCCCACCCCAAACTCATGCTAATGGCTGAGCCAAAGCTGATGTTGTCAGACCATTCAGAAGACTCAAACAAATAGCACAATATTGAAACAGTATAAAAAAAAAGCCACAGTGTTTACATTTGTTTACACTACAAATAGCTGTGGTTTTCTCTCTATGGTATTTTAAACCCCCCCCCCCCCCCCCCCCAAAATAAAATTACATTTCAACCAAAATAAAATATTTTAAGACAAGTGAGGAAGGCATCATTATGGTTTCTTTTTTTGAAACAGTAGATAATGTAGCATGGTACACTCAATCGCTAAAATGCCTCATTGTGTAGGTGTACTGGGTATACTTTGATTGACATTTATGGCTTCACTATGACTGCACAGAGCGAAGAGCTAGCTTGAAGACCTTGAGCTCAGCACAAGAGCTGTACTTTAGGTACAGGCCAACATATCCCATAAATCCAGCCAAATGCTTCTCAACAAGATTAACGCATGCATTAATACTTTACAGAAACACAATTCCTCACACAAAGCCTGTTAGTGCATAAATAGGGGGTTATTTTGAAGACAGCACCCCCTCCCTATTTCATTCCAAGGCCATATTTTTTAACACTACCTTATTAGATCGACATCAACAGTACACTAATGATGATTAATCAGAAGCTGTTCAAACTCTTGCAGGTTATCATCACTCCCAGCTGTCCTGTCGGAGTCCAGCAAAGAAGCATGATGGCACCAGCCACGGGACCGATGTTTACGCGAGGGTTTTGCCAAGTGCTAAATTTATGTCCCCTCTCTAGCAGCAATAAACCTGTGTTACACTGCATCAGCTGAATACAGAAATCTGCTGGGAGCTGAATGCAGTCCAGATAGAGGTGCTATAACATTATAATCGGTCTCCAATTCATCTCAATGTATCAATATAAAACAACAGAGCCATAAAAGAGGCTCATTAACATCAGCTTCTGAAGAGCAAAGCCCATTTAAACAAGTATTGATCTTCATATCTGCAGCAAGTGGTACTGTGATATACAGCAAATGTAAAAAGAGAGCAAAAAGTAAATATAATTAATTTTGTACTTTCTAAAACATCGTTACCTTGGATGTGCTGGTTCACAACAGTCTCCAGCCTGTCCAGTCTCTCTATAATCCTCAGCGTTTCTCCTCTGCTGTCATCGTCAAACTTTTTCTCGTGCGTCCTTCCTGCAACTTTGACGTTTCCGTTATTATTCACATAATTGGTGATCCATCCCACGTAGAGCAGACATAAAATATTGGTCATGCCGCTTAAAATCACGCACGTGGACACCAAAGTTTTGGTTCTCCTCGTGCATGCCATCGTAACATTCCCACGTGCGCAGCGCGCGCAGAAACAGGCACAAATCCTCTAAGCGTTTGGCGGCGGTTCTGCTCTCATACAGCCGGGCGTAATGATCTCCGGTATAACGTTTCGGTTCTCCAGCACATCTTATTAACACGGAGCTGCAGCTGCTCAGATCGGATCGGATCTCTCTCGCGCTTGTCCGCGCTGTTTACAGCTCGGCAGCACGCGCGCACGGCGTCAGAGCCTGGAGGACACGCGCTGCTGTTGACAGCCAATGAAGTTCAGCAGCAACGATGGTTTACATTAGATGTCAGGGGGACACCAAATAGTTTACTGTACAAACAAGTCGTTTACCAAACTTAGAAATGTATTGTTGTTGTGCTAATTTGTAATTGCTTGACTCGACTAACGTTATTTAGTTATCTTATTTCGAGTGCTGTCAAACATTAATCGCGATTAATCGCATCCACAAGAAAAGTTTTTTGTTTATGTAGCCTAATATATGTGTGTGTACTGTATATATTTATTAGTATATAGTATATACTTTGTATATTATATAAAATATAAAGTATATATTTATATAATTTATATTATAGCCTATATCTAAATATATTTAATACACAAATATAATAAAAAAATATGTACATGCATGTGTGTGTATTTATATATACATAATAAATAAACAAAGCACACAGATATTATGTAAGCAAAAACTTTTATTTTGGATGCAGTTAATCAGGATTAATCGTTTGACAGCACTAGAGTTTTCAGGGCAAATTTGATTTGATTTTTTAATTTTTATTTTTGCATATCATGTAATAATTAGATTATTTAAAATTCCAGTTGGTTTACAGACCAAATACTAAATTGTTATTTGCTAATTATATGTTTGTATTTATCATTGTTTTCCCTGCTTTCCTTGCCGAACTGCATTTTTGGATCCTAACAAGTCAGTTGAGAACCACTAGTTTGACTCACACCCCATCTGCTCCAGACTACAGCAGTGATTATTTTTAAATGTTGTGATCTTATGTAAATAAAATCACCAATTAAATGAACTCTCTGTTAAAACCAAAGCATTATAATTAAAGTTGACATGAACTCAAAAATTGATTCTATTTATTTTATTAATACACATTTCCTGAGTTCCACATCCTGAGTTGAATGTGTGCAATTCATCTTTACAAAGTTATTCTAAAATGTAAAAAAAAAATAATAATAATGTTTGTTTTTGCTCTATTTCTGAAATGATCCTTCTTTTCAGATGATGTACAGAGAAAGCATTTGCATTCCCATTCATCTCAGTGGAACTTCTAACACTTCATTTCTGCCTCCTCTCTTTGCTCACAGGAACCAAACCTTGATTCTATGATGCGAGGAATCTTTTTAACTTTTCGCACCACCTGACTCTATTCTTGTATGTAATAGCAACTTTTCACAATCCAGTAAATTCCAGATGGATAAATTAAAGCCTTTTCCTGCAATATATCTAGAATACCATTTAAATACATTAGATTACATAGTGGGTTGGAACGGCATTTTACATTCACTTATTAAACAAAAAAGTTATTAAACAGTTACAAAATGTTCCAACAAGCTATTCAGGCAAGGTACTGTATGTAGGGAGTCTATGAAGCAAACTTGACATAACTGCTTGATAGTAGTTACATAATAGTTTGTGTTTTACTGTATTAAATATACCTGACAGTATTTTTATCATTCAGTGGAGATTAAAGGCCCTTTAATGAAAAATTTGACTATAGTTTAAATATTTAGAGAATTTCTCTTTGAAGGTGGGGGGTGGGCAATTCCCCTTTTTTATGTCCTCTTAAACAGTCAGGTTGCAACTCAAATGAAAGAATACATTTGAACAGCCATAAAAGAAGATCCTCATCAGCCTCTCCACTCCATTCGGGGCTTTGCAGGGTGATCAAGCGAGAAGAAAAAAAGCATCAGAGAAACATTACGTTAACAGATGGAGTCAAGAGCAAACTACCCTGAGGCACTGGCTTTGATCTTTGTCTTAGGCGCGCCAACTTACTCTCTTTCACCTGTTTAGTTTACCCAAATATACACATAGACACCAGCAGGGCCACCGCTGCATGAAATGATGCATGAAATATGAATGGACACTGAAATATTAAAGGACAGAGAATTTCTCTATAGAGACCAAGGCCTGTAATTACTTCAAAAAAATGTAGAGGAGCTAGACCTAAGGTCTATGAATGATTGATCTTAAAAGAGAAAATGCAACAGTTCAGTTTAGATTTAATAAGGGGTTTGGTAAAAAAAAAAAAAAAGGTGAGAACTTCAGTATGACTTCTTGCAATGAAAGTCTGTGTCTTCTTGGAGATGTGAAGACCTCCTGGAGGCTTTATCTACAATATCCTGCTCCACCTGCTGAAATAATTGGATTGCTTTAGAGAGCACCTACATTTCTTGAATTGCTTGTTTTGTTTTACACTAAAATTATCTCTACATCCTCAAAACAAGACAAAGAAATGTACTCTGCACCACCTGGTTACCGACACATCCAGCCGTGACTTCCCGTTGCAATGTATTTAAGCATGGAACCTATGACTCAGCTATGCATAAGATCAATGAGACAGAATACGCTCCGTTCTGTCTGCCACAGCCCCCACTGCAGTGAGACATTATTGGGCTGTAATTTAAACTGAGAGGTCTAGGATATATTGGCTATGTAACAGAAGCTAGGAGACGCTGCCTGGAATATCAATAGCAGTGGTGGTTCTTGCCCAGAAGAGCGATGTGAAATTTCCTTAATCAGAATCCGTAGTCCTGATGCAGAGCATGTGACGGTGCATTAATCTGATTGCTTTTCAACAGAACCTAGTTGACCTACTTGGTGAATCGTGGTTCACCACGTGAAACGTGGAGGATTATGGTCATGCAAATCCACACACACCAAGGTTTGTTCGGGAGTTAAAATCACCCTTACCTTTGACTAATATTATTACAGAATAGGAATAGCGCACCAGTGTTTTCAGTTGCACCAACTCACTAAACTACTTTTTCAGTAGCAAGCAGCTGAGTTGTTTTCAAAATGGTGTCACTTCTCCAGAAAGCAGCAGTGTAATTGGTTTAAATAAAAAAGATCTGTTTTTTAAATTTTTTTTATTCATCCACACAGAAAATGAGCACTGAAACACAAGTGACATAAAAATGTTGCAGTTTTATGTTGCACACAGAGATGGCAATAGAGAACCCAGAATTATACTGTAGTTTTAAAGTTGCAATGAAATGGAAGAATTTGCAGATCTTTCTTCCTTGTTGTGATGTACATCCAAATATTACGGTTTATCAAAAAAGTTCAAATGTGAGTGTAATTGGACTAAATTATTAGAGAAGTCTTATATTTTGTTCAAGATTTAGCTTTTTAATAATTAATTTTTACTTCAATTAACAATTCATTTGAGGGGGAGTAAATGATGACAGAATTTTCATTTTTGGGGAAAATGTTGCTTTAAATATTGAGTACCCTGGCATGTTACACTTAAAGAAGCTTCTCCAACACTGCATTGCATATTAGATGTCGTTTTAGAAAGTGGAAGGGATTTTGGATTGCAGATGTGAGCTTCCCATTGCAAAATCATTTGAAAATGCTAATGTTGGGTCATACAGTCCTGCGGAGAGCTTTTTAGTGAATTAAGCTGTGGTTAGATCAATTCAAAAGCGCTGAGCTAATTTATCAGTGAAAGATTGCCCATACTCCGATAACATCGGGAATGCATGCAAAATTTGTAACGACTGGGTGAAGGAGTGGCAGGAGGCAAGTGCGAGGTTAACAAAATTTAATGAAGACAATGATACAAGACAATACTGAGACACAAATATGACACTGGGAGGCAGAGGTGGAAAGTAACGAATTACATTTACTCGCGTTACTGTAATTGAGTAGCTTTTTTGTGTACTAATACTTTTTAAAGTAATTTTTTTAATCTGTAATTTTACTTTTACTTAAGTATATTTTGATTGAAGTATTGTACTTCGCTACATTTTAAAACACATTTATTACTGAGTAAAAAAAACAAAAATAAAAAAAATAAATCGCTACGGCAGTAAATAATGGGCAGGAGGGCAAACTGGCGCTAAAATCACAAGAAAGATGCAGACGGACAAAACAGGCGTTAGTGGTGCAGACACCGCTGAAAACGAAACCCCGTCATATTCAGAAGTTGAACTCGAAGGAAATGAAGTGAACCCCTGGCCATATGTATGCTCTATTATGCAGTGTAAGCTGTACTTGCCTAGGAAGACCAAACTAGCAGCTTATAAAATCTCGACAAGACATCAACCCTTCGCAAGAATGTAGAGGTAAGCTAAATAATTGCATCGTTGCATTGGTGGTTAAAATGAAGCTTTGACATTTTAGCAAGAGGTTTCGCACAAATTAGCCAAAAAGACAGTGGTGAGGAGTGTGCTATTTTTGTTTTAATGATGTGCGCGCGCATTTATAGTGCGTTCTTTCACTGTGTGATTCAGTCTCCTAAAATGCATTTAGAATGATCACAAAATTGAAGATATAGGGGCAGAAAATTCACATATTTATATAATTTCATATTATTAAATCAAAATCACACAAAGAATGCCATCTTTTCCTCCAAGAATCATCATGAATATATATATATATAACAGTTCAGTAAACAAGTTAATTAAGAGACTTGCGTTTTAGACACCATATTGCCTTTTTTAGCTCTATTTCTACAACAGAAAATAATTCCAAACACAGCCACCAAAGCACAGTTTTGCGTCAACGTGACAGTGTTTCGTTCCTGAATGAATCAACCGTTTAAATGATTCGGTTCAATCGCAATGACTCACTTATTAACAGTGACTTGCTGACACATACTGGCCATTTTAATTTCACATTTAAAGTATCTTTTGATTTTTTAAAATAATTAATTTCTTATCATTTCAAATGAGTATTCAACATTTTATGTCTTGTATATCAAAACATTATTCATGCATTTGTAACTGCAGGTTAAATGCATTCTTGTCCTGCACTAAACAGTGTAATACATCTAAATGCCACTTCCAATGAATCTTCTGCATTTCCTCTGCATTAAAAGATGAGTTTGTTGATACTGATTTGCCTGGTAACAGCCCAAATGTTTTATTATTCTAAATAACTGATTCCTTTAATTAAAAACAACTAGTTTGAGATTAATAGGCCTATCCCAGGGGTGTCAAACTCAGTTCCTGGAGGGCCGTAGCCCTGCAGAGTTTAGTTCTAACCCTGCTCCAGCACACATCTCATGTAGTTTTCAATTAAACCTAAATGATTAGATTAGCTGGATCAGGTGTGTTTAATTAGGGTTATATCTAAACTGTGCAGGACTGTGGCCCTCCAGGAACTGAGTTTGACAACCTTGGCCTGTCCCATTTTTGACTCCCTCCCACTGTTAAAATGTAACTAAGTAATTTTTACTCTGAGTCAATTTTAAATGAGCTACTTTTTACTTTTACTTGAGTAGATTTTTTAGACTGGTACTTTTACTTGTACTTAAGTAAAATTTCATTAATGTAATGGTACTTTTACTTGAGTAGAATATTTTTGTACTCTTTCCACCTCTGCTGGGAGGAATACACAGTCCAGGATGGTGGCGATGAGTGAAGTATCCGGAAGGCGAAGGTGAGTTGGCAGCAGGAGAGGGTGACACAGGAACTGCGGCGAAGCGAGCCGAAGGTAAGTGGTGTTGCTTGGTGGTGGGTTGCGTAGAGTGGACGGGGTTCCGGGGAGACACGGACATCCAACGCAGAAACACACAAGAAAGCAAAGCATAGGTCACAAACATGAAACAACACTCTCACAAACACAAGACGCTAGACAAGCCAATATATAGGGATGAGTAATGAGTGACAGCTGTTGCTGATGACAATTAGCGGAGACGCCCACAAACTAATCAGTGCTGACGTGTAACACACAGACTTCACCCACAAAGTGCAAAACCCAGAGATCACGGTTTACCAACCATGACAGTACCCCCCCCCCCCCCCCCCCACTCTAAGAACGCCTCCTGGAGTTCCCAGAAGGGCCTACCTGCTGATTGTAATCATCAATAAGGAAGTGATCCAGTATGTCCCAAGCAGGTACCCAACTCCTCTCCACCGGGCCGTAACCTTCCCAGTCCACCAAGTACTGGAAGCCTCGTCCCCTCCATCTCGAGTCCAGAATACGATTCACCGAATAAGTAGGTTCCCCATCTACGAGACGCGGCGGTGGGGGAACCAGGGTAGGCGGATTAATACGTGAATAAAATACGGGTTTAATTTTGGACACATGGAAGGCGGGATGTATTCTCCTGTACGCTGGAGGTAGTTTGAGGTGGACTGTCACCGGACTAATGATCTTGGTGACAGTAAACGGGCCAATGAATTTGGGAGCTAATTTGTTAGAAACGGAACGTAGAGGAATATTGTTAGTAGAAAGCCACACTTTCTACTAACAAAGTGTGTAAACGGGAGGCTTTGACCGGTGGCGATCGGCCTTGGCATTAGTGCGCTCCCTCATCCGGAGCAGAGTTTTGCGGGCTCTGGTCCAGGTGCGGTGGCACCTCTGGACAAATGCGTGAGCGGAGGGGACCGCGGCTTCAGATTCCAGACTAGGAAAAGCTGGTGGCTGGTAACCTAAGCTGCACTGAAACGGAGAGAGGCCCGTGGCTGACACTGGTAATGAATTGTGAGCATACTCCACCATAGAGAGTTGTTGGCTCCAGGAAGAAGAATTCTTGGAGACTAAACATCGCAACGTTCTCTCTAAATCTTGGTTGGCTTGCTCAGACTGCCCGTTACTCTAGGGATGATAACCCGAAGACAGACTAACCATTTAACTATGGTCAAAACGACCGTCATGCCATTTGAGGGCGGGAAGGCGATAACAAAATCTAGCGTGATATGTGACCAGGGTCTTGAAGGGACAGACAGCGGTTGAAGAAGCCTATCTGGAGGCCGGTTAGACGACTTACAACTGGCACAAACTGAGCAAGCCAAAACAAAATCGTGGACGTCGCGAGCCATAAGTGGCCGCCAGAATCGTTGTTTAACTAAACCCTTGGTTCGGCTTATCCCTGAATGACAAGCAACGTTAGAGTAGTGAGCCCACTGAATACACAAATCGGGAGTCACCGGGCGGGCGGAAGGATCAAAAAGACGTGAAAAAGAATCGGGTTTGACATTTTTGGAACCCGGGCAGTACAAAAAAAAGTGCCCACCGAGCCTGCCTGGAATTGAGTCTTTTGGCAGTTCTAATGTACTCTAAATTCTTGTGATCGGTCCAAACAATGAAAGGTACCCCTGACCCTTCCAACCAGTGACGCCACTCCTCTAAAGCTAATTTGACAGCCAACAATTCTCTGTTACCAATGTCATAATTGTGTTCAGCAGGAGATAAACGATGTGAGAAAAATGCGCATGGATGCATCTTATCGTCCAAGGCAGCACGTTGGGAAAGAACTGCTCCTACCCCCACCTCTGATGCGTCGACCCCCACCAAGAACTGCCTTGTGGGATCAGGGGCTACAAGGATGGGAGCCGAAACGAAGGTTGACTTGAGGTTGGTAAATGCAGTCTCGGCTGCATCCGACCACCTGAACGGAGTACTGGGGGAGGTCAAGGCCGTCAGAGGTGAGACTAGTTGGCTGAAATTACGAATAAAACGTCAATAAAAATTGGCGAACCCCAGAAACCGCTGTAGGGCCTTACGGGAATCTGGAGATAGCCAATCTATCACAGCCTTAACTTTGTCAGGATCCATACTTATTCCCTCAGACAAGACGATATACCCTAGGAAGGGGACAGACTGTGCATGGAATACGCATTTCTCTGCCTTGACAAAAAGCCCATTCTCGAGTAATCTCTGGAGCACTCGTCTGACGTGTTGCACATGTTCCTGGAGAGATGAAGAAAAAATTAGTATGTCATCCAGGTAAACATTTAAACTGATCTACCATGTCTCTCAACACGTCATTAACGAGTGCTTGGAAAACCCCTGGCGAGTTGGATAGCCCGAACGGCATCACCAAATATTAAAAGTGCCCTCTAGGGGTGTTAAAGGCGGTTTTCCATTCATCCCCCTTCCTGATGTGGACCAAATGATAAGCGTTACATAAATCCAATTTTGTGAATACGGATGCTCCCTGAAACCTCTCGAAAGCTGAAGACATCAACGGCAACGGATAGGTGTTCTTTATGGTGATGTTGTTCAGCTCTAGGTAGTCAATACCCGAGTTTTGGCTTGCAATTTCAGCAAGAACAAGACATGTATCTGATAACAATGTCCCCCTACTGTATGTAAATCAGAAATTATGCACAATACAGTGAGACTGTCAACAGTTTAATTTATTAACCTCATTACTTCTATTACAGATGCAAACTTGCTTGTAATATTCAGCGAAATGTGAGACAGTCTCTCTTGTGTAAGTCCACATTCTCTGATATGAATATATGTGTGCTTAGTTTTTATTCATGTTCCTTGCAGTTTTAAGATAAGGGAATGTTAGAAGTTCCTGCCTGAGAAAATCTTATTTCCTCAGAATCCATTAAATGGAGAGTCCGACTTTAACCCCGATTCAGACAGTCTGATTTTGTCATCTAGAGGTACAGAATGCTTTGTGATCAGCTATGTTATATGTCTTCCCATGGTCATGGAAAACCTGGAAAAAATCAAGAAATGTAATAATTGTGATTTCCAGGCCTGGATAGCTAATAACAATTTAAAATTCCAATTAAAAATAGATGTGTACTATCACGACCGTGTGTCTCTCAGCAAAAGATCTCCTGAATATTTTAGACTTTAATTACTTTTATGTACTTTTTGAATGGTTAATAAAAAAAATCATGCAAAAATGAGTGCAGATTTTCAAGTTCACTTGGTTCAAAGCAAGAACAATCATTCAGCAGATGCATTCTTTATAGGTTGAGGAACTCAATAAAACTCCCACTTCGTGGTAATTTACTGCATAAAAAGTGTACAGGAGAGCTAATGGGTTTAATCAAGAGAGGGCCAAATGTTGAAACTGAAATAAAAAAAAAATGGTAAAATGCATTCAACAGAAAATGATGTTCTTTAAAGCACTGGCACAATTACTGAGAATGAGTCAATGAATCATAACATAATCTTATAAACACAAATTGGATATTTCAAGGCTCTTTTTATCTTAAACCATGCATCACTAATCGTAAGCAAAAGGACACTTTTGCCTTCATTTCTGAAATGCTTTTCTTCTAATCCTTTTTTTCAGATATTATAGCAACAAATAGCTTAATGCCCCCCCACCCACCAACCAAATACATCCTGCAGAGTTTTTTTAATTATTTCGAACCTGAAAGCCATTGTTGTTATATCTTGAATTATGTTGTATAATGGTTAAATCACATATACTCTTTGTAGATATGAGGCTGATGTAAGTTTGTCCAGTGATTATGTAATGATGACTCAGCAATTTTGTATACTCTATTTGCATAAACAGCTTTCTGTGAAAGCATGTGCAACAATGCAGGCTAAGTAGAAACACTCAGAAAGCACTTTAAAAACCATGTTGTTACTTGATAAAAAATTCAGAAGCCATTTAGAATCACACTATGTGCCTGCTGGAAAACTTTATTTGGTCATTTAAGTGCCTCATCTCATAATATGTCACAAAGAATCAGATTCATAAATACATCATTCTTTTAAGTCTGATCTTTTCAGTGAATCAGTTTATTCAGTTTACGAAACCACTTAGGGCTTCGTTTCCTGCAGACATCGATTTTATAAGCTACTGTCATCACCAATGGTCTTTATGTATAAAGTGCTGTTTGGAAACTATTCTCGGTATGATACATTTGTGAATCTGACTTATTCAGTGTTCAGTTCACTGAATTAATGATCTAGTTGAAGTACTAGATGGGACGATTATTAGTCAACAAGGACTTTGTGAATGAGAACTTTTCACACAAATATGTTGAATGGCTTTAGAATAATTGGAACATAGCACATAAATATTATGAAATATTTACATGTTGTGGTGAATTTGCATCCACTTGAAGCTACTTGATGCCTCATTTGCCATTCATTGTAACATTGTAACATTATTAAATGTTTTTCATTTGTATTCCACAGAAGTTTTGGAATGACACAAAGGTACAAAGGAGTTAATAATGGCATAATGATCATTTTTGGGGGGAAATATCCTTTGGGGTCTCTTTGAGACCCATCATAGTTTGCAATGCTTTGCCTTCACACTTTATTTACTGTGAGCTCTGGCATTTTTATAATAAATTCCGATGGTAAACATCCTCTGGACAAATTCATCCATAATTAAGAAATAACATTCAGGCCAACCACAGAGGTACAGGGCAACAGAATGAATTTCTGCATTAAGAGACTGAAGCATGACAGTCCTTGGCCTCTTGCTTCTGTGCTGTGAAAAACAACTTCTTGTATGGTTGTGATTATTATATATGCCTGATGTGAATGTAAACTGGTCATGTAAGAAATATTTGAATCATGGTGGCTTACTATAGAGTAAAACCTTAACCCCTCGGAGGAGAATAATGTCCAGTCTCTCACCCTCTCCATGTGATTGTTACTGCTAAGCAGAGCAAAATTAGGAACAGAATACTCCTGGTGTACAAGGACACCCTTTCACTGTTCCTTACCCCCTACTGTCATATACAGTGGGTTTATAACTCTGCAGTCTCTGTTTCTTTATAACTACATCAGAGCAGGAATATAAATATTTGCTCTGACAGTGATTCAGTAGATTATGATTCTTTACTAAATGATGTGGTGGGTCATAAAATCTGCAATTTGGTCTTGATTAGGTTTGTAATTATGACGATCCTGATGAGCTACTGCTCCAACGATCACATCCATGGTGGAAAAACCTCAGCTGAACTGTTAAAGTCTTTCAACGCAACAGTGCACCTCCACTGAGCGAAGTTCACATTTTATGTGCAATTCGATACCAATCCATATTAATACAACTATATAAGACCTGTACAAACCCATATGTACCGTAAAAATTATTATCTTACTCAGATTTTTTACTTCATGCTTGCATACTAGTAAAAAAAATATTGTAATAACATCCATAACACAAGATAAATTCATTTGAAAAGCAAAGTATTGTTATATATGATATACAAAAATATACATAATTGGCATTGTTAGACTGTGATGCCTTTTACGCCCCATAAATCATACACTTTCATCAGCCTGTCATTTTTCTTGTGCAGTGACTGATATATTTGTACTTCTATCATATCTCATTTTAAGAAGTGATATATGAGCTGCAGTAGGAATGAAATAATCCCAAAACAGTGTGACAAAGTTGTTGTTGTTTTTTTTAATCTATTTTAGGATCCGCTAAACTGTTTTTGTTGGTATTTTTATCCTTTTGTTTTTTTTTATGACGGGACCGATTCCTGAGGCATAAAATGGGCATTAGAATCTCATCACAGTCAGAACAGAAGCTACGGAGATTAAGATTTGGTGTTTTGTGTCTTATTACCTGAATGCTTGTGGCCTCAAACACACGAAACACAGGGCAGTGAGTCCTCAGGATGGATCAACTCAGTTCTGCTTCTCTCATTACCTCCATCCCAGACAGCGAGGCACTGCTTCAGAAAGGCGCTTCGAGCTCTATGAAGCCATAATTATCATCTCTACAAAGAGATTATGTTCTGCATGCAGAGATGGGAGCCAATGGGCTGTAAACTCAAATCATTAGGCAGGCAGAGAGAACCGGAGGAGTAAATCAGAGACCCAGAGAGAGGGTGAGTTGTCTCCAGAGCCTACACTACACTAACACACTTAACTATACACACTTACATGCTTAGCATTTCCCTCCCTCTGAGAGGTGCGCACAATACATTATACAGAGAAGAAAGAAAACAGAAAAATATATTATGTACTTGCACATGTTGCCCCCACCCACCATATGCCTCCTCACAGGAACTTGATTAACTGTTCTCAGAGCCACTTTTGCTGTATTGCAGATTGATTGACCACATATGGAGAGCTTCATCTAAATCCACTCCACTTCCTCTCCATAGCAAAGTCATTAACCCACTCCAATCACTATGGCGACCTATGATAGGACACCCTCGGGAACTGGAAAGTGCTTCACTGAGGTAAAAAAAAAAAATTGCTGGTCATCTCTGGATGTATAACTAACTCTATTATAACTAGCTTTCTAAAAGCTTTTCAGTTAGAAGTCCTTCAAACCAGAGGAGAATTGGCATTTTCAAGCCATCTTCGGATGGATTTTTAAAATGGCAGATTTCTAGCACGACCATAATGTTAATTTACATGTTTGACAAATCAGACAGGACATATTTAACAATTTTAGCAATGTTTTGGAGCACAAAATCATGTTTGAGCAGGGACAGTTTAATTTATATTATAAAATAAAACTGAAAAGTTTCTTCTTTACAAGTTGTATAGGTAATCCGTATGTAGCCTTTTAGCTTGCTTGCAAATTTTAGAAACATTTAGTGAAAAATTCCTCTTGACAAATTAGGACAGTGTAGTCATAGCGTTGCAAACTTGTTAGCAACTTTTAACAATGTTTTTAGTAAGCAGATTTGTATTTAAGGTAGGCTTTTTCTGTAAATTATATTGTAGAACAAAACTGGAAAGTTTCTTTATAAAAAATCAGACAGGCCATCGTAGCCCTTAGCATTGTTAGCTTGTTAGCAACTTTAAGCAGTGTTCTTTTTTTCACTTTTGAGGTAGGAATCGTTTGTAATTTATGCTGTGAAACCAAATTTGAAACTTTCTTGATGGCAAATCAGACAGCCTAGCTCGATAGCAACTCAATATTTTTAGAGTGTAAATTCATGTATGAGCTACAGATTTAAACTTAAAAGTACCTTCAGGTAAAACATCCTTATTTTACCCATAAATTAAGAATAGCTAGTTTAAAAACACAATTGAATTCCTAGAGTAGGTGTATTCTTAGCCTTCCAGGTTGACCTAGAAATTGAGGAGCTCTTTTTGAATACAAACATTGATTGTACTCTGATATTGAGGATAACTGCATAGGTCCAATATTGTTAAGCGTTCTGGGCACACATCTGTTTGATGTGGAAGCTCTGGAAATACTAACACTGAGAACATCAGTACACTTATTTGAAAAGCAAATGTCAGAGGAAAACATACTGGCCAAATGGAAGAAGGTCACCACAAAAGGTCAAGAGACAGAGATGTGGGATGAAAGGAAGCTTTGAAGTCTTGTGCTTTCGTTCCTAAATGAAGCATAAGAAAGCCAAATTGGCCAAAAGGCTGCTGAGGAAAAGAATAAGGCAGCCCTAAAAACATTTCACAAGAAAATGTCATGTACTGTAAATGATAAAGCAAATGTATTCTACCTAAGAACTACCTGCTTTTTTAACATTTGCAATGACACGAATAAATTATTTTTTGTTTTAAATGGCAAGCCTGTATACAGTATATATATATATATATATATATATATATATATATATATATATATATATATATATATATATATATATATATATATATATATATATATATACAGTACAGACCAAAAGTTTGGACACATCTTCTCATTCAAAGAGTTTTCTATATTTTCATGACTATGAAAATTGTAGATTCACACTGAAGGCATCAAAACTATGAATTAACACATGTGGAATTATATATGGAATTATATACATAACAAAAAAGTGTGAAACAACTGAAAATGTCATATTCTAGGTTCTTCAGAGTAGCCACCTTTTGCTTTGATTACTGCTTTGCACACTCTTGGCATTCTCTTGATGAGCTTCTAGAGGTAGTCACCTGAAATGGTCTTCCAACAGTCTTGAAGGAGTTCCCCAAGAGATGCTGAGCACTTGTTGGCCCTTTTGCCTTCTGTCTGCGGTCCAGCTCACCCCTAAACCATCTCGATTGGGTTCAGGTCCGGTGACTGTGGAGGCCAGGTCATCTGGCGCAGCACCCCATCACTCTCCTTCTTGGTCAAATAGCCCTTGATGCCTTCAGTGTGACTCTACAATTTTCATAGTCATGAAAATAAAGAAAACTCTTTGAATGAGAAGGTGTGTCCAAAAAATTTGGTCTGTACTGTATATATATATGCATGCTTTGATTTTCAGTCATTACTTATTCCATACCATGTTTTTTGCATTGCACTGGGTCATTAGAAACAAATTAAATTACCTTGGCTTTACCTTTATCTGGCACAGAGACTGCATCAGCAAATCACCCAGTGTGTATGTATGTGTGTGAGTGTGTGCGTGTGTTGGTTTGTGATGCAGCTTGCCGACAGTGTTTGAAGTTCATCCTCTGACATGATGGATAATTGCTATAGAACGAGTGTTTATAGAAAGAAGTGATCCACGTCCCGAGAGGGAGAATGAGAGAAAGAGAAAAGGAAGGCACAGTGATAAATTACGCTTATGTGAATGCATAAATATGTTTAGTAAGCTCTCCCAATCCATTAATGACAGACGATAAATTCAGGTAATGATGCCATGTCAAGACTTCGGCAAAGGTCACCTTGGCTTTGTAACTTTGGAGCCCTTTAAAGCCCAAAAGTTGAGCATTAAGGAGGAATTTGTGAGCTGTTCCTTTACTTCAGTAACAGGCTATTTCCTCAGGTCAGTTATCACTTCAAGCCTGCATAAAAATACCATATATTTACATGGCACACTCTTAAAGATACAGATTTCAAAATACGGGGTTTGCAGCAATGCTACAGAAGAGCAATTAAGGTTCCCTGCAAGAACCTTTGAGTGAATAGTTCTCAGAACATTAAAAAAAATCTAAAGAACCTTTTTTTCAAAAGCGTATTTTGTTTAATGGAAAGCTTTAATAAATGATAAAGGTTTTTCAAGTTTTGTGTGCGTAAGTACCATTCAGATTTTCTTGAGAAAATAGTTTTTAATATTCAATCACTTCTTTCCTAATGACTTTTGTAAGGGAAAAACTACTGGATCAATATAACCCCAGCTTCATCAATATTTACTGTATTCAAATTAAAAATGTCTCTACAGTCACTATTAAGTTTTACATTGCAAGTTTTACATGTGAATTACTGACTTGTTTTGCCCATTTCTGTCCAGGATATGAACGGCACAGGACGGTTGCCTTGCTCAGTGTCTCTTGCAGTAAAGCAAATCTTCATATTGATCTGAAGAATTGTGACAAATTGTCTGAAAAATTATTCTGCATATGAAAGCATCATAAAGCCATTCTGATGGATCTAGGGTCTTTGCTCACTGCCCCCATCTACCATAGTGTAATGTTTGCCCGATGTAATGGTCTCAAATACATCATCGCTTCATATTTATTCCAGCTCTGTTGTGCTGTGCCACACATCACCAAGACAGCGTGAATCACTGCAGTCCTGTTGACCCTCAAAGAAGAGATGGATGGATTCATATGAGCAGGTAAAAACTCACACTTCAACACTAGGCCTGAAAAGGAGGCAATCTTTTATTCGTTGAATTGTATTTTGCATAAAATCAGGTTCAGCATGAAATAGTGATATTCCACTGTTGTCATTTTTTTCTGAATATCAAAGGAAACTTTATGCCATGATCCAGTTTACAAAGACCAAAGCTAACAAATTCCTGTCAAGAGTGTTTCCTTGAAATGAAAATTGTTATTTTACTTTTTTTTATATTCTGCTGTGTATACAGTGCACCTTCCATTCCATTCAAACATCTTCCTTTTTTTTCCTTCCATTCAGTGACTGAAAGTAACTGAAAGAGTGGTTTTAAGGTTAGTGGTACACAGTTATTTAATGTAATGTTTAATATAAATAAATACAAATTGTAACATTTTGTATTAACATTTGTGCATATTTATAAATTTTATTAACCTGTAAAACTTAACCCCCTGTTATTGTCAGCCCTGTTACATCATATATAATGCATCTACTTGAGATGCGACAATGCAATTCTTTAGCACTTAACACACATTATTTATTTTACAGAATGTTTAAGTACAAAAATTGCTATTTTAAAGATCAAACTGTAAAAGGCAACTGTATTATAGAACAATCCAATTCATTTTTGTCTGTATTGGAAGCCCACAGCCTGATTACCTATAGAGATGCAGTTCAACTGACATATATTCATTATTCATGAGCTTTGTGCATTTCGTATTCCTATTATTTTGTTTGTGATGCTTTATATTCTCCCACTCACACAGGAAATATGAAACAAGATATTGATTCCGACACATTTCATGGGACAGTATGCAAATGAAACAAGCATCAGGCAAAAGACATCAACATGTATTTGGCCAGGAAGGAGCCAGTAGCCCATGAGATGCCTTAATATGTAGCCCAGTGAATAAAAGAAGGTAGTGCGCAGTGGGTTGTGGGCCAAAGACAAGTTATTTATGTTCAGTGGGTGAAATTGTGTTATTTATATATTTATTTATTTAAAGGTGCATTACGATAACCAATTCAATATAGTTTTATGGTGGAAACACTGACTGATCTTTTCTCATAGAGTCAAAATAGATTTCTTCTCACCATAATAAATTGGAAATATTATGCAAATAAATGTTGTTAAAACAGCATAATCAAAAAAAAAAAAAAAAAAAAATTGCCAGCAGC
Organism: Carassius carassius; assembly: GCF_963082965.1. Taxonomy (NCBI): domain Eukaryota; kingdom Metazoa; phylum Chordata; class Actinopteri; order Cypriniformes; family Cyprinidae; genus Carassius; species Carassius carassius. Next base: position 10,774,207 of record NC_081797.1, on the reverse strand, counting down.
AAGTTGATGTGACTTTGACAGGGCTTTATTTCAAGATACCCTGAAAGATCCACCAGTGAGGTAGGATTTAAACCAGTTTAGACAAGTTCCTGTGATGCCCAGTGTCAACAAGGTGGATAGAAAAACCAGGTGATTAATGTTGTTTAAAGATGCAGACATGTACAGTTAATGCAAATGAACAACCATCTAACAATGTTGATAATAATGACAAGAACAACATTATGCTGATATATTTTGTATAAGACTTCTTAGAATATCACAGATTTTCTAAAAACATGTTAATTATATCACGTGAGTGAGTCGAAAACTAGAAATTGTTATTAAAAAAACAACTCTTTATATAAGTAGATATTCATAATGAATCTGTGCATGAGTGATTTAATTGGCTTGCAAAGAGAATAAGCAGTTTTAATGAGGAAGAAATGACCAGAGGTGAAGTATATCCAAAAAATAAATAATAATATACTAATAATAAAAATAAGACTCCTATGTACGTGTGTGTAAATATGGTAGATGTCCATCTCATAAATTTACCTGGCAGGAGGAATATGGCTGTATGCCTTAAAGCGCTATAAGTCTGATAAGAAGCTCTTATCGAGAGCAAACATAGACTTGAACTTCAAGGTGAATATATTTCTATGCTTCATATACATTTTTACATTTTTCCCTCTTTAATAAGAGCATGCTTCAAGAACATTCAGCTTATGTACCACATAAAGTCTTCATATATTCATGCGAGATTCAAACTGTATTTGCAGGACTCTGACTCATCTTTTTGTGTGGTATGTGTCAATACAGTGTATGTGCCTACAACTGTCAAACTCTACCATAACCACCTGGTTGACAGGATGTGCTTTAAATAAATTTATATTATTCTCAGCTATTTTCAAAAAAATGTGACGTTGTGACATATCAAATATCTAGTGTTAATTAAACATCTAGGCTAATGTCAGCTGAGACATTAAAGATCAATAATGTGTAGGGAATTACTTTAGGGTTGTAATTTATGCTGTTATCACGCAGCTCCTCTGTTCCACCCTTGTCACTGTGCTAAAAAGCAATGAACTGAAGAGTCTGTGCACTAAATCATTTTTGACAAGTCAATTTCCTTTAAATCACCTCTTTAATGAAGATAAACAACTTTTGTGTTGTTTGGAATTTGTACCTTAAGTAAACAGGGCTGAAAGCGATCTGCATAACAGCAGCAAACTGAAAAGGGTTTTTCGGTACTAAGCTTGTCAGTGCCACTAATGTGTAGGAGTGAATGGATGAGAGATACGGAGACAGAGAAATACTCTTTGAGGTCTGGAAGAAGTTCATCTGAAATCCAATCTCTCATTGAGGAAGGCTTTTCACAGATCAGGGCTTTCTGACTAAGGAGCAAAAGTTCATAGCCCATCTTTCCGATTTGTGCTGTGATTGCAGACAGCGAATTTATTTGAATGAGTCCTGTCTTCAAATATGCACTTAGCTGACCTTGGATATTACTTCTCAAGCAGACGACTTCAAGGCATTTGTCTATAGAATTTTTATTTGAATAGAGAATGCTTTGAGAAATAGAACTATCAAACAGGCTTTGAAAATCATTATTTATATGAAGATTTGGAGATGGAGGTGGACTAGACAATTCAGTGAACTTGAAACTTGAAAGTCAATAATTGAAGCAGTGAGGCTACGTCCAAAATAACACAATCTCTTGAGAGTAGGTAAATACTTAGAGATTATGTGAAGTATGAATGTAATCTGGGCATACTACTTTTGTCATAAAAAAGAAACATTAACAGTATTATTCATACTTAAAATACTGTATTAATACTGAAACTATTAATAAAATCTATTTCCAGCAAGATTCTGACGTGTGCATCCAATGGTCACTTTACTATTTTCCACGAGGCCATTGGAGAGAATTTGTGAATGGCAGTGAAGCAACGCAATTGACAATGTAGATCACAAGACAATGACAACATAATGAATGTACAGATTACATACTCCACACATTCATACTATATAGAACTTACCTTTTTAATGGTCATTAAGCAATTACTTATTCAAAAGAATTACCTGCTCTGAGAGTATGCAGTTTCTTTACCTCTTAGTAACAAAGGTAATAAAACAAATGGTTTTATTATAAATTGCAGCAATGCATAATAATGCAGAACAAGATGATTGATTATCACATACAGTATTTTTGTTGTATTCCAGCTATTTAAGTCCACGTCGACATTTCTTTTAACTGCGTTCTTTCATACTTTCTTCTCACAACAACAAGCCTAACTCTGTGAGAAAACATTGCTGAGTAAGTCACTGAAGATCATGTGCCAGAAAAGCTGAGACTGGAGAAAGCAAGCAGTTCTCTTGCACCTGGTTGATCCAGAGCCAGAGTTTTGTCCTAGGAACTTTTCTTTGAGGCTTTTCAGCAAGCTACAGTCATCCTCTTAACCTGGAGAGGTGGCGAGACGTGTCTGTTTACAGAGAACAAATGATGTCTTTTTCCTCACTCCAGGTGCAAGTATCATACCTCGAAAAATCACCTCAGATGTGCCACGAATTCCAAAGGAGGGTGAAGGAAACTTTTCTCTTGGTGTTCCTTGGCCAAAATGGCAATATAAAAAAGAAAAATTGATGTCATGCCTTTATTTGACCATATCTGATTGTCGTGTTTTTCGTTTCCTCTTTGCTGAATTGTTTTTAGTAAACACATTTCTGTGATAAAAACGTCTCTTGACCTTCTTCTTCAGTTTGAGCTGATGTCATGATTAGGTTCCTAAACCAATCAAGCCTAGACATATATTCAGCTTCTTTCCTGGCAAATGTCCCGTCCTTTCAATGCTGAAGTGAAGCTCATGAATGCACCTGGAACAAAAGGTTTTTTTATTTCCCCATAATCTGTTTTCAAGGGCATTCGCTCCATTTCATTACCTAGTGCATCGCCACTGGGGAATCATGTCAGCGTTCCTATTTACATTTCTCTGTAGAGAACACCACAATGTGGAGATTGAATGTGTTGCAGGGGTGAATAGTGGAAATGAAACTCCTAGAAATCCATTGACTTACCTCAGCATGGGACTCGCTGAGGTAATCGTAGTCTGCTGGCACTGAGTACATGATCCCCTATCGTGGTTATATGATCCAACTGCGTATATCCTCAATCATGTGGAACACATGATAGGTCTGCAATATAAACTTTAGGCCTACTCTATACATTCCAGAACAAAACATTCTTTTCTTTGTCGAAGAAACCGACATGTTGCGACGGTGATGTCCGTCCGATTCGTGAAGAATGATTCTTTTGAATCTGTTGAACTGGTTCACAAATTCACAGATGATTCATTCATGAATTGGACTGATCCGTTTACCGCTATTCTCGAGTAGGCTATGTGCCCATTACATTAGGATAATCAAAAATGTTTACTTCTGACGTCAAATTGTGCAGAAGAAAACCAGATTTGAATCTACATGATGCTGAGTAAGTAATGACAAAGTTACATTTTCAGGTGAGCTGTATTTTGACAAACTTCAGTATTATTTAACATGCAACAAGAGTTTGTTTGGGGATTTTACTTAATCAAACCGGAATTCTGTGTGCTCAAAAAAGAAAGAAAAATACAATTGTCTGTTTGATCTGTGTTTAAGACAATTTGCATTTTTTTTTTTACTTTTGCATATGCAAAGTGAAATATATTTTTGATGGACCTTTTTTGATCTGATTATATTTTTCCAGTGTGCAAACGACTTCAGCTAATTGGAGATTTAACCTCTATTCTTTATTTGGCCATTTTTATCTTGTGATTTTAATCTTAAACAACCCCCAGTTCACTAAATGATGAAAATACTGGCTAAATCTATTTGGTCGACTGCAAAATACTCTAGTCTAAGAGGAGCTCCTAGAGATGTATAAAAAAATGAAGTATTGACTGCTTGTCAGAAGAAAGAACACAATAATTTGTCTCCACTGAAAGGCAGGAACCAATCTTAAGAATGCAGTCCAAACAAATGATGGTGTGTTCATCTGAAATAACAGAGTGTCTGCCGCAAAGAGGTGAATACTGCAAATAGTGAGAACAAAATCTGTCTGCAAACCATCTCTGGCACGACATATTTCTATTGGATAGGAAGCAACAGAACCATTAGCAGTTTGCCATGAATGTATTTCCCCACATCTCTATAAATAATTGTTTATTGATCATTGAAGGAACTATATGATTTATGAAACTGCTAGCCTAGACAAAACCCTCTATCATTGAGTCAGTATGATTAGTATTTCAGAGCATGGTGAAAATGCAGTGCCACGCGTGGCAAGAAATGTAATCATTTTCTGTCATTTACTCAGCACATGATTTAAGAGACTGCTGCAAGAGGATCCTTGACTGCTTTATGCAGGGACCGTGTTGGGAGGAAGTCAAAACTTTAATAAAGATGGCACAAATAAACATTTAAAGGGGTAGCTCACTTGCAAATGAACATTTTGTCATATATTTACTTTTCTTTCGTCTGTGAAATACAAAAGTTTAAGTTAGCAACAGTCTTGCACTGCTTTAAGAAAGGTTTGGAACAACATGAGGGTGTTTTTGGGTGAACTCTTCAACATAAGTCGCCATTCATTTTAACTCTTATTTATAAGGCAGAAACGTTATACTCAAATGTGGTTATTTCAATTTCCCATATTTCTCAGCTTTGAAAGGAAGCTTTTTTTTCCCCAGAAAAGAAGGATCACGTTTCTAAATGTGTAATGTGTATATCTCTGAAAATGTAATGCTTGGGAGTACACTAGCATATATATGACTTCATAAGCATTGTAAAAGTTCAGATTTATTTACTGTGTGCTCTCAAATTATGCATGAAAATTTTAAAAGACATGATGCAAACAGTATTAATTAGAATGATGCACGACGCAATATTTTTGGGATGGTATTATTCATCTGGAAATAAACAAATATTGCATAACTCTGAGCAGAAAACAACAAACCGTTTGCCTGAGGGCAGCAAGGAAAGTGGGAACTGGCTACAGGGTCATTTGTCATCTCTGTTCAAAGCAAAAGCCCCCAGGACTTTCACAGGCACACTCATATATAAGGACTTACTCACAGTGAGAAGATCCTGGAAAGCAATATACACCGATTTTCATTCAGACAAAGCAACAGATTGCTGCCTATTAATCATCCCAGGCCTGGACAGAGAACAACGGCCTTCCTTTGAGCATGTCTCCTATCGTCAGCCTCTTTATGGGATTTGGAGGAAACGGGTCATGACTTCCTGCACTCATTTTTATAGCTGAACAATCTCACCTCCAAAGGTGAGGTTTAACAAGAACTTATGAGCCTGTGTGTGGGGAACATAAAGTTTCAAAGGAAAGTTCGCCAAGAGAGGCTGGTATAATGCTATTCAGGGCTGGATTTAGTAGGGAGCTGGGGTGGGTGACAGCCCTCAGATTGTCTCAAAGTGTAACATTCAAATTATTATTGCTATAAAGTGACACTGGATTAAATTAAGTTCTTTTAGGAGTGAGTTTGCAGCGGCTTCTGCAGCTAACCACGAGTGCTCCAACTGATTATAAAACATTTTTCAAGTGAGTATTTCAGTAGTTCTGTCATGACAAATCTCTGAGAGTTTAGCATGGTATTGTACATGACAATGTTAATGTGTTTGGTCTTGGCAGAATAGATCTGCTACACTGCTGCTGCGGCAGAGCAAGTACCGAGACTTGCTACTGCGAATACATTCAAAGACATGTTGCTGCAAGCATGTAAGAAATATTGCTGCACATTTAACATGTGAAATAACCCCCACATAACATACATGCAATCACCCTGTAGCAGATCTAAACAGGTGGAGCTGGGGAAGGTGGAGGGTTTCTGAGGCACGCTGTAACTACTAGCCATGTATTTGAATGTTGAGCAGCGAACTCATTGGCTGCTGATATTAAAAGAAACCAATCAGTTGAGCCATGTGAATGATGTCATCGTTATGTCAAATTGAGTTAGAACCTATTCGATTGTTCTATCTACTGTATGTGTATGTGCCTTAAAGTCGACTGAGCCATCCATGCCATCCATGCAATATTCACCAACAAACAACTGAAACAAACGGTTAATTCTTGAGAGTTAACTTTGTGAAAATTCAGATAAAGCTGTGTAAAGTGTGTTTTTGTCTGTTCAGTAAGTTCTGCTGCAAAGTATACATCATAAAAACTGTAAAATCAAGTTGTGACTTTTTCTCTTGGGCATTAAAAGATAATATTCTGAAGATTGTTGGTAACCATATTTTGGGGGAAAAAACTATACCATTTTTAATAAAACCTATTTAAAAATATATATATTTAGTCAGGTTACAGGGTTACTTTTTAATGGCTGTCAAAGAAGAAAGATTCTTTTTTTTCTATAAGTTTTATTAATGTAGTTACATCATTTTACCAGTAGGGAAAGCATATAAACCTTGACATCCTGAACACAGCAGGCTATATCCAGATTTCATTCTTTCTTTTTTTTTTTCATTTAGCTTCAATAGTGCAATCTTTTTACCAGAAGATCTGATTAAATGTAGTCTGAGAGTGTTGCTGAAACTTGACAAGATGCGTCTGACAGCCTGAGGAATGGGAAATGATGAATATCTGAAGTTTTCTGCTCAGCTAGAACAGCAAGCCTTGAGGCAATCTGAACCAAGAAAAGGCACAGACAAAGCACAGTTGCATACTGCATATCAAAGATCATCTCCTGCAATCTATTATTAATCCAGTATCACTGATAGCACACCAGTGTTTTCTCATTCACCCATTTGTCTTATGTCCACAGTTTCATCAAAGCATAACCGCTTCAAGATGAACTAAAGTTCTAAACTAAAGAGCAGCTCTCGGAAAGCTAAGCCTGATCAAGTGTTTGCTCCAAGTTTTTTATATTTTCCCTTTCCTTTTTGAAGTTTATGAAGGAGTACATATTTCCCATACAATGTCCCAAGAGAGAATCAGGGTGTGCGTGAAACCCCTAGCGAGCCAATTAAAACTCACAGAGCAAATAGAAAACATAACATCTTATGCGTAACAATCTCCACAAGGAGTGCAAGACTTCAGTAGACTAATAAATGTTTTATCAAACCATTTACACTATCCGGTTCTATAGGGACATTCTCTCTGGTGCACTACTGAACTTTTCATTGTTTTTCTTTTTACTATTCTGGCTGTGTAGACACTGCAAATATTGCTGTGAACATCTGAGCCACTAATCTTGAAGTTGACTGGTGAACATGATACATGTTTATTTATCTTATATATTATAGTCAAAATGGTGAACGTCCCCCAACCACCACCTTATTAAAAAAATAGTTAACTCAAAAATGTATATTTGCTTAAAATGTCAAAAATTTTTAGTTGTTTGGACTCTCATTCTGACGGCACCCATTCACTGCAGAGGACCCATTGGTGAGCAAGTGATGTTTTCTGATGAAGAAAAAAACTCATCTACAGCTTGGATGGCTTGAGTGTGAGTACATTTTAATTTTGGGGTGGACTATTCCTTTAAACAGAATATAGTAAAAGTTACACAAATGCTGACCTTTTTTATGCCGTGCATGCAGAAAGTCAATTTAATGACTTGCAAGCCAGAGGAAATTTTATGGCCTACTTGCCCTGCAAGTGTTAATTGTTGGTACATAAATTATTGGGACTTGGATGTACAGGTAAATTGTGGTAGTTTGATTGAACTCTGCAGGGGAATGAGAGGACAAAATTTTAATGTTTTGTGATAATTCTGGTGGGTTTGCATATATTTTGGTAGCACATCCTGACAGTTACCTGGTTAAATGTCAAAAGAAAATGCAAGAAATCCTTCCAAAGTAGCAGAAAGAATGAGAATATCCTTGATCTTAAGCTATGGATAAATCAGAAACTCTCAGTGTGATCCCATTGCTCAGTCCTTCCATATTGAAGGTTCATGTTGAGAGTGAATCTCCACAAGTTGCACCAGAAATTACAGCTTTTCTCCAGAATACATGGGCCATCTATGTGAGATATATACGATAAAATACTAAAGATGTGTTTGATCATAGAGCATATAATCATCTATGCTGTAGAAACAGACATGGTACTTCATTTTAGGTCAAACTGTTGTTCAGTGTGTGGATGAATCTGCGCAAAGAAGACTTGAGAGAAGTGTTATGTATAATGTGAAGTTTGAATGATGTTCGTGTGGAATGTGAAGAACTTTCAAAAGAATCTGTGATCAAAGTGCAATAAAAAAAGAGAAGTTTCAGAAGCAGATGGACTGATCTTCTTGTCTATTTCAGACAAACGGCAGTTTCAGCATTCTAGTGTCACTAGTAGGCACATATATTTGTTTTAAAAGCTAAAAAAGATGTCAACGGCTCTCTAAAAAGCATTTATAACATTAGCCATTTACTTAGTCTACTTTACAAAATGGTAATCAAAAATGAATAAATTAATATAATACTTTTTTTATATAATTTTTCTGTGTGAAATTAAAATATAGCATAAATGAAACTGTGACTAATTGTAGTCGTTGCAAACATTACACCTCAGAACGTTCCAATTTTTTCAAATGTTATTAGTATCCCGGTATGGGATTCGAACCTCGTGTCTGGGATTTGAAAACGGATTATTTTAAACGCTTATCTTCCCTAAATTTATCCCATTCATTCGCTATGGTAGTGCTAATCACTACCGATGCGTTATATTTTTGGCCACGCGCTAATTTCATGGCGCTGTTCCGAGCTTGTTTCCCTGTGTCGTGTTTCTGAGCAGCGCGTAAATGTTAAACCGTGTGCTTATCTTCCACCCTCTTCACTAAAATAGCTGTTTTCGTTTGAAAAACAAAACAAAAACTATCATGTCAGATTTGAATCTTGCTAACATTATGGCCGCAGAGACATTCAGAAAACCAAAAACATGCTCTCCCCGTCGGGGAATCGAACCCCAGTCTCGCGCCAGATGACTTTGCTAACGAGAAGTTAGGAGAAATAATTGTAGGAATATAAAAGAAAGCTATGAATTACTTTATATTTCGATTTTGGGTCGTCTATAGCGAAATGCAGACATTTAAAAAAAGCGTCAAGAAATGAGACGCAAGAAATAAAGCGTTTTCTCTTAGCCACAGCCAAGACGTTTTCTTAGTGAAAGTCATAGACTGTAAGGTAAAAGTATTAAAATAGCGCCATCCAGTGTTGCCAGATTGGATGGACGATTTCCAGCCCAAAAGCTCACAAAAACCCGCCCACTCCAAAAAAAAAACCGCCCAAAACTTTAACTAACAAAATAATGTGATACAACATGTCAGTCAAAGGTGTTAAGAGCCATTTTAACTCCTTAAAACTAAATAATAACGTTTGATAAATTTCCCATGGATCAAATGGTGGCAAATACATTAAAGACAATTACCGAATATGATTAAAATAGGTTATGTAAGCAGTCACCGTCAAAACATTTGATTGATTTACAATTGATTTACCGATACCCTCGAAAAAACATATGCATCATTTTCAATGTCAACAGTCAGAATTTAAATGCATAACTGTCCAATATAAGTGATAGGAAAAAGCAACGTAATTAAGTATTTCACACTTGTTTATGCACACATATAACAGTCAAAACTGTGTTGTCATTCATTGATAAATACTGTATGAAAATTAACAACAACAACAACAATAATAATCGCCATCCGAATCCATGAGTTTATCACTGAGGTGGTATGTAAATTTATTTTCACAGCGGTCCACATGAGAAACGATACCGACATCGATACCGGGCTTTAGTCTTTTGTGAAGTTCATATTGTAGAACATTACATTTGCACAGTCAAAACTAAGAAGATACCAATCTGTACTGTTTAAAAGATAAAAGACAAAAGACAAGATCGTTTAGATATAGATTAGATATAAATAGATTATGTTATAATTAAATAATTTAACTGTGCTCTATTTTAGGAGTTGCAGTAATATTAGAGTCTTGGTGTCATCTTTCCCTCAACAGGTGTAATTCACGTTTTGAGTGTTAAAACACTCTCCCACTCTTTACCATGTAACATATATTTAGGCATTATGATCACTCATACAGTTCATACATTTAAAATTAGATCCGTTATTATTGCTCATGAATCATCACGTGTGTCTGTAGATCACTAGTGATTGGCTAAAAGTACGGCCGCGACGTCCACATCAGCATCAGCACCTCTGCACTGCAGTTTATAACAACGTGATGACTGTTCGGATACAGTATATGCACACTTGAGCTTGTTTGTTAGCCAATTAGCCCATACAATTTATATTTTTGAAAACCGCCAAACTGACCCCAAACCAGCCCAAATTTTGTCCACCAGCCCAAGACAATTTTTACCCGCACAATCAAATTCAAAACCGCCCAATTGGGCGGGAAGCCGCCCAATCTGGCAACGCTGGCGCCATCTGCTGGATTGTAAAAAGTGAGATTCTGGCCGTTCTCACGCTGATAAACTGCATGTGATTCAAGAAAAACAAACAAAAACTACATAATGATCATGATCCAATTTATTGTAACTTTGTCTTCACATTACAGAGAAACGGCTTGCATGTACATAAGGCCAAGAATGAATTATGTTAACGTGGGGAAAAGGACAAACAGACTCCTAAGGGAATGCTTAGGAAACGGTGAATATCGTTGGATGTGGTTTGTGTGAGACATAAAATCGCAATATACAAAAAAGGACAAATGTCCATTAAAGACTCATTTACAGTAATTGTCATGAGAAGACATCATGTGTTGGTTAAAAATTCCTAATAAACATCCATGGCTACGTGCAAGGTGTTTTGTACTAATGATTTTGGGAGGATTATATTAAACCAGTCAGTTGGGAATGATAGAACCATTGACCCTTATTCTGTAACAGATGACCTAGTGCAATTATGTTATAAGTGTGTACATACTACATCAACTCCAGCACCTGAATATAAAGCAGTTCATGTAGCATTAAAAATAAAGCACATTGAAGTCCCTCATGCCTACAGTAGCTTGAATACATTAAAAACTGAATAAGGTTACACATAGATGCCCACTACAGGTCCTATTGAGGTTCCAGTCTTTTTCGGAAAAAGGCTGCATAATCTCATCTTGTATGTGACCTTTACAACTTCCTGTCTGGGTGCTCAGAGCGTCTCGCCCTCTGATGCCTCACTTCCAGGTGTTTGCTCTGGACTCTGTCGAAGTGCTGGAGCAGTTCACTGTAGTCGATGTGTGGCTGGGCTAATCGTTTGTCTTTGACAGGCACCTTTGGGTCTTCCCTGAAAAAATGAAGCAGTTGAGAATAGGCCGACTATCCTAGTCTAGAAGATCCCAGAGTGTTTAGAGAGCATGAGAACTTACACGGCCCTCATGAGTTCAGGGTTTGGCACACAGCTGAGCCGATGTGAGAGCAGCTGGAAAGCCTGACTCTGAGGAAGCAACATTAGCAGGCCATACAGAGCCTTGATGAGGTACGGGTTATGCTCTACATCCAGCAGCTGCAGACGAAGGTCTGAAAAGAGAATGAGTGTTTGTGTGGAGAGCTGAAAAGGATGCTCAACAGGTTTATGTGGTGGATGAATGGGACTCACAGGTGAAGATGGGGCTCTCGATTAGCTGCACAAGTTTATCCACCTCCATGAGGAAGTCCACAGTTACCTCCAGATCTCCACTGATCAGCTCTGATCAAGGTGTTTTTGTCTTTTTTTTTGCACATTTTGATCAATTAAATTTAATTATTCTACAGTAGTTTGTCATTATGCAAAGATTCTTTTGTAAATATTTTACACATTAGATTACACAGAGAACTCTAAATCTAACATTAAAAATGAAATTCAGTACAAAATCTTAATGATTTTCCCTGCATCTATATAACAATTTAAAATAAATTTCCACACATTTCTGGACATTCCATAACTGTGGGTTTGAATTATTTTAGTGTTTTTTTATACAGTGTATTTAAAGAAAATAATAATGTTTTTTTTCCTCCCAATTATATACACTGATTTTCAAAAGTACGGGGTCTGAAAGATTTAAACGATTTTAAATGTATATACAGTACAGACCAAAGGTTTGGACACACCTTCTCATTCAAAGAGTTTTCTTTATTTTCATGACTATGAAAATTGTAGATTCACACTGAAGGCATCAAAACTATGAATTAACACATTTCTTACTGTCTGCGGTCCAGCTCACCCCTAAACCATCTCGATTGGGTTCAGGTCCGGTGACTGTGGAGGCCAGGTCATCTGGCGCAGCACCCCATCACTCTCCTTCTTGGTCAAATAGCCCTTGATGCCTTCAGTGTGACTCTACAATTTTCATAGTCATGAAAATAAAGAAAACTCTTTGAATGAGAAGGTGTGTCCAAACTTTTGGTCTGTACTGTATAATTGAAGAAATAAACACTATTTAGCAAGGACACATTACATTAAATGACAGTAAAGACATTTATAGTTACAAAAGATTTATATTTCAAATAAATGCTATTTATCTGACTTATCAATGTATCAGTGATTCCACAAAACGTTTTTTCAACACTAACATAAAGAATACAGAGCCAGTCGGAAACCGAATGATACATTATAAACTCTTTAAAACAAGGATACAATTTCTGGATGAGGTCATAGGCATGCCGATAGTTCTGTGTCAGAAAGCAGAGCGACACAGTGGCCACTGGATTGTGACACCAAGAGCGATAGAGGCAGCAGAAAAGAGCACAGCTGTCCTGATGGGTAAAAAGTAGAAACATGCAGTACAACAGTGATAATGAGCTCAAAAAGTAGAAACAATCATTCTGGATTTTATGAGTCTTGTTTTAAAGATCCCAGTCCCCAAAGCAGATGTTACCTGTGTGTGCAAGTCCTTGAGCTGGTTCCGCAGCTGGAAGAGTTCGGCTGAGGTCAGCAGAATAGTGTTAAGTGTCTGCACCATGGTGGAGGCAAACTTCAGATCTTCCTCCCTGAGTAAGATGTCTGCCATAGAGTGAAATATGTTCTCTGCATGCAGGAGAAGACAGAGCTGCCTGTTGGGAAGTAAACGAAACTCGTAACAAAATCTGTTGAATCAGTTTGTATTCTCAGATTTACAGATGTTTCTACTTGGATTACTACACTTTTACCAGTCTTCATTAAAGGAGCTAGGATGGTTTTACCTGATAATGAAAGCCCCTCTCATTTCTAGAAGCTTCCTCTCTAAACTGAAGCGCTTGAGCAAATTAATCATGAACTTATAGAAGTATGAATTCATGCTGGGAGTCGATGGAGATAAATCTGCCACCTTTGAACCTGTCAAATATAAAGCTTGTTAGATTCCATGTTCACAGCACTCTGTTAATAATCTTCTTTTCTGGTATATAAACGGATATAAAGAGGATCCAGGAATTGTTACCCACCAACCACCACTGGCTGCCCATCTCTGACCCCACCTGGAATATGAAGCTCTGTTTTGCTATCCGAGTTGTCGCATGACCCAGACGTGTCTGTCTGACCAGCAGGTGATGATGCAATTTCTGCTAAAACCTCCAAGTCTTTTAAAATCACCTATTAGAGAGAGATTGGTTCTTTAAGATTGGTGCGTCTAGTGGACCAGCACTGAGATGATTGGGAAACTATGATGACTTACTTCATCAGATTCATCTGATAGCGTCTTCAGTAACATGGGGAACAAACTATCTGTGTGCTTGAACATCTGGCATTGAGATACAGTGGAATATAACATGTTTAGCACTGTACTTTTTAGCATTGAAACTGCATATTTAAAATGCCATCTATAGAAACCTTGCGAGGGGTCTTGATGTACAAATGGTACAACCACTTCAACACAGCAATGCGAGTCATCATCCCGGTGGATGAATCGTGTAAATGTCTGTCCAGTACTTGCACTATGCCATCCAGATCCAGAGTTACAGCAGACCTGTCAGAACTGCACAGCACTGAGTAAACCAGATATCCTGTTGAAATCCTTAAATAGCTTCTGATTTTTTAACTAGACATCAAGTAACAGCTAATGGTTGAATCTTCTACTTACAGTGTGTAATATCAGAAAACAAAAAGACAAAGTGTTGTCGTGTCAGTAAATGTCAAAACGTACCTTGCTGGAGTGAAGAAGGAGATGTTGCTGAAGCCTACTGAGTCCTGAGATTCATTTAGGGAATCTATAACCAAAAACAAAGATATAAAACAAAGAAGGCAAAGGCTTTTCAATTAATTTCCAGTACACTTGCATTTAGAAAACAATGTGGAAACAATTCCATTATTAATAACTATTCAGTACATCAACAATACAAAGCTTCAGGGTTAGTCAAATTTATGATTTCAAAGATTTTTAAAGTCAGTAATGCTCACCAAGATTGCATTCATATATAGTGTTTTTTTGTTTGTTTTTTTTTTTGTTTTTTTCAGTTGCCATTACTACTGTCTTCAGTGTTACATGATCCTTAAGAAACCATTCTAATATAATAATTTGGTGTAGAAGAAGCTATTTTATTATTATGTTGAAAATAATTGTGCTGCTAAATATTTTATGAAGCACAATTCTCTAATGAATAGAACGTTCAAAAGAACGGCATTTATTGGAAATAGATTTGTTTTATAACAATATGTTTATAGTCTCTATTGAGCAATTTAACACATTTTTGCTGAAAACAAGTAATTTATTTAGAAAAAAAATACTGACCACTAACATTTAAACTTAGTGTGAATAAGCACGATGATTCGAAAATGTGCAACAGGACAAAAGTGTGGATGCATTGGCCGGGAATCGAACCCGGGCCGTCCACGATTCCCGGCCAATGCAATCGCTCTACCTTCTCACTTTATTTTACTTCCACACATTGAAATAAATAAATAAAATTGGAAGAAAATCAAGAAGAAAAATTATAATAAAAGAAACTTGCCATTCAGATCACCCTCTTTCTTAGATGGATTCCCATCACCTGGCGGGGATGATTTGGTCTGTGAATCTTCATCATCTTCATCATCTTCAGGAGTCACAAGCTTCATCAGGCTATGGTTACATGCACTGGCAGCATCTTTAGTACCTAGAGATGGTTTATTGAGGAAAAGTGACAACTAATACTAACAGAACCATATCAGTACCTCAAAAACATTTAGCTAAATGGCACTGAACACAAAACATACACTCAGCAAATGCATTTTATATTAAATGTGCAACCACAGTTCAGGATACTCTTTTTGCGGTCATCATAGGAAAGGCAAGGCAGCACTGCAGTCAGTATGCCAGAGGAATACGGCAGGACCACTCTTCCAGCAAGCTGAATGAATTCTCTCATCCATGTCATCGACGTCAACTGGATGAGATCGTTAGCTGCAGAAAGACAAAATGAAACAATTACACTACTTACCTATAATAAAAAGAATTCTACTAAGTTTTACAATCTGACTCACTCGACTTTGATTCATCAGACACTTGACAGTGGATGACTAAAATGTTGGCCATTTCCGCAAATTTGACACTGGATGGATTCTTCTTAATTTCTTTCAGGAATTCCCCCAAAACCACCTCACACCTATTAAACAGCAGCTGTTAATGCTCTTTAAAAGGGAGAAAAACAAAACTATAGGGAGAAACTATCTCAGGTACAGGAAAAGATATGATGAGACATACATTCGCCTGATCTCTTTGCTGCTGTCTCCAAGAATCTGAAAAAGTCCGTCTAGAATTTCTGGCAGATAATCCAGGAGGTTAATATCAGGAACCGACTCCAACACGTGGATCTGGAGTCAAACCATCACAGGAAATCACAAAATGATAATGGCAACTACTTTCAGTGTGTTGTTATTGTTAATGAAAAACAAAACTATTTGTAATTTTCAAAAACTGAAATAAATAAAAAATTTCAATTAGGCAAAAAGCTAAACATGAAAAACTTAAAAATGAGAAAACTGAAATAAAATAAGTTGAATTTGAAGTACTAAGATTATTACAAATAAAACTGAAATAAAAATCAAGCTAAATCGAAATATTTTAATCAACAATAAAATAAATATTGGTGAAAGTGCTCAACTCACCCATGAGATAATGAATTGGCGGGCATATTGGTTGTTTGAGTAAATCCTTTCACGCAACAGAGGGACAAAAGCCACTAGGTCAAATTTGTTGCTCTCTGTTACAATGTCCTTAAAATAAAAAGGACACAAGAAGTCATTATTTCATTTGATACTTCCAAAACTTCACTGCGGAATCCACGCTTCTCATTTCAAACTCACCTTAAGAAGCCGATCCAGGAGCTCAGATCCACTCTTTACGTTTGGATCAGGATCTGCAGCGAGCTGAAAAGAACAGATCACATGTAAGGGGAGTCGTAGATACAGGAAGAGGAAATTACAGTACAAAAGTTAGGAATGACCGTATAATGAAAATTCCAATTAAAATAATGTTTAAAATGTCAGTAACGGTTAAAAGGTCTGTGCTATCACTTATGAAATATGAAAAAGATTATAACAAGAAAATAACATGTTACCAATGTCATTTTTGTATTATATACTATTATAGTATTTATAAATATTTTTAATTAGCTTTTATTTTTTATAATTTAGTTCAATTTTTGTTTCAGTAATTTTGTTTTGGACTTTTGTTTTGAACTTTTGTCATTTTTATTAGTTTGAGTTGAATTCCTATTTAGCTTTAATTTATTTTAATTAATTATTTTTTAGATTTAGCGATAACATTTCGGGAAGTTTGAACTAAACTATTTTTAATAGTTTTAGTCAGTGATACTTTAAGCCCACTGAGATGCTAATATAGTTTTAGTCATTTCCTTTTTTAGTACATTAACTTAAATGAAAATAAGAAATATTGCCAATGCAACAATCTGAAGGAGAAACAAAAATGTAAAAAAAATCAGTTAATGTTAATTTTATTTCAAATAACAAAAATGTTAAACTGTAATAACCCAAGAGTTGACAAAAAACAACACTTGCTTTTTAGTCTTAAGAAATATTTACTACATTTAAATTTAAATGGCATTGAAAAATATTTCAACTAAATATTTCAAACTAGCATGGAATACCATGTTCGTGTGATTAATTTCTATCATTCATGCCTGCATCTAGACTTTACCTTGCTAAGCCCATCAAACAGCACATTGAAGTGGGGCAGCACTGCTCCCCTGGCAACCTTCACTATATTGTAAAGGGCCTCACAGGCGTAGTAACGCAGACGGCTGTCAGAATCATTGAAACATGTAAGAACCGGATCAATGAGCTCTTTCAGGTACAATCCAGAATCCTGAATAGTACAAAAGATAAGATAAACATAAGCAAAGCCTCCATATTTGCTTTGGAATTTCAAGCATACTGAACATCTTGCAGCCAATATACCAATGAATCAAGTATTCAACGGTGTATTGAGAAAGTATTTAGCACATTTATTTCACATACTTTTCCCAGGGCAATGGAGCACGCCGCCAACCCAATGAGGCCTCCCTTCCGGCTGTGAGGGTGCTGAGAGAGCGCAAACTCTGTGGCCAGTATCTGGATGACATGTCTGATCTGTGCAGAGTTGTTCTGGGCGACGAATTCCCGTACAAGCCTGACAGAAGATTGGGAAGAAGTGGATAAATGGAATATACATCAAACATTAAATTCGAATAATTCAATTCAAACACCAGCTAGACTTCTGTACTGTTTGGACTATGGGCTATTAATAATAAACATGACTAATGAGATCATGTGGCATGTCAGACGACCAGCTCTCCATTTGAGCAAAATAACAACGATCAATTACTTATTACAGACAGAAACTATGCATGTTAAACTAGAATTCATACGCTGTAGTACGCGTGTCAAAATGGGAACAAGCAAATCTAACAGCAGTTGTAGTTAAATGAATACCACACATACTAATCTGAAAACATTTCCTCTCGTTTATGAATATAAACAACAGATTATGACTCACTTTTCAATCTCTAGAGCTGCCACCTTCCTCTTCTCGTACAGTTTGTCGTTGAGAGCTCTCACTATGTTTGGTGTCAACGGAGAAAAATCCTTCTCTGTGTTCATTTTTTCAAAGTATTAAAGAAAAAAAAAAACTTTAATTACGCATAAACCACAACTACGTAGTCTCTGAATAAAGCTCGGTGAATAAAGAGAGGGTCTTATTATATGACAGTTCGGTTAGTGTATGACTGAATAAATGTATTAATGTTTCATCCAAGAGATTTTGCTCGTCTCGCACGTGTGTTGTTTACAGACAAGACGACGCCTAAACTGTGTTTCCGTGGAGGACTCTCATCACGAGCATCACTTCTAAAATAACACGAGCTGCTGTCTGCGAGGGGCAGAGGATGAGGGCAGCTAACATAGTGCCAAAGCAGAATATAAAAGAGACGACGATCCGAACACCGCGATGATTTCTGTACGGAACGTACACCTGATGAATATTTCCTCGCGGGTGATGGCAGAGGTAGCTCGCAATGTTTTTCAATATTAACGATTGACCCAAGCCGCCATATGTCCCGGCTCACATGACTTCCTACAAACGTCAAGCAGCGAATGGTGAACCAATCGAGCGACGATCTACGGATTTGTTTTGATTACGTCATACGAGTCACATGTTCTTTGGAAACGTTAAAAAAAATAAATTATATATCTCTTTAACAGCATAGGCCTATTAATATATATATATATATATATATATATATATATATATATATATATATATATATATATATATATATATATATATATATATATATATATATATATATATATATATATATATATATATTAATAGGCCTATGCTGTTAAATGCTATCATTTGAGAATAGGACTGGTTTTAATAGCTTTAATAATAGTCAAAGTGTTATGTTTATTTATGTAAACATATTATTATAATGTAGCCTATGTATGACGTAACGTTAACAATGAATAACAGGCTATGCATATGTCTGATAATGTATTTTTAATATGTGTCCCTATTTATTTATTTTTATTTCGTCGGTACCGCCTCATAAACGTCATGTCAAAGAAGTGATTGGTCATTTAATGTGTCAATCAGACGACCAGAGGCATTTGTTACAGCTGTCACTCATCAAATTAATTTAGCAATCTCATCTCTGATGTATTTAATCCTTATTTACGTGAATAGGTTCCATTTGACATATAGACTAGATATTTGGCTACCTTAAAACTGCTATTTTCTAAAACAAACAAACAAAATGTTCTAAATAAAAAAAGATTAGCTGATACAAATGACGCGCTATCAGAAATCAAAGGTTTTTATTTTTTTAATATCTCAGTGTCAGATTTTAACTGTGTAATTTTTAACTCCCTGTAATTTCTCTCACAGGTGTTTCTGCATCTTGTAACGTTACTCTGTGCTGTTCGGAGTATTTCTGGTAAGGTCACATGTGATAAATGAATCTCAGTCGAGTCTTATTAAACCTTTTTTTTTTTCATTCAGGTGAATGTGAACTATCGCAGTGTTCTGACCCCTCTACCTGCAGTCTGTCACAGAGGCGAACTTGTAAATGTGCAATCGGCTACTTTGGAGATCTCTGCGACCAGGGTAAAGAAGACTCAACCTTGTGGCCTTAACTGTGTAACCGGTTGAACTGCTGATCTTAGCTAGTTTATACTGATCTCCTAGACTGGCGTTTAGTTGTCAAGCTGGGGCCATGTTCACAAGTCTTGAATAATTTTCTAAATGTTTAATACACTTTAAACTTTTGTCTAACTTGGGTTGTCTAAGTTTTAAAGTATTCTGTAATTTTATTCCTAATCTTAATAAAAAATAAGAATAAAATGAGCTTTGGGGTTAGGTTATCCTAGTTGTTTACAATTATTTAAGATTCTTTTCAAGAATAAAAATTCTTAGCATGCATGCCTCCCTCCCTTCAAGAATGTCTTTTTAATATGGTTGCTTGGCTAATGAAGTACCACCTAAGACTGACAAACTTACTGTTTTTCCAATGTTATTGTAATTTAACAATCTGTATTAATCTAATATTTCTTTTCAAGTCGCAATAATGAATGTGACGTGTGGCAAAGACTTCATTTCCATCCTAGTGGATGAAGAGTTCTTCAAGTATTACAATGTGGGAATAGAAGCTGTTCATTTGAGTAATGCCAGCTGTCGAGCCCATAGAGAGGAGATCTCTGGATCAGTCTATTTCATGGTGCACACACCAATGGACCAGTACACTGCATGTGGAGGCAAACCTCTGGAGGTAAAATACTACCCCCAACCTCCCAAATACAACTATGCCAGCATCAGCATGTTCACATTACATGTCCCTAAATGCCATCCACTCTTAAACAGAAGAACATAACGCACATAGTGTACTCCTTAACGATGATGTCTGACCCACTTATCTATGGAAACATTGTGAGAGATCCAGTTGTACAGCTTGAGTACAAGTGCATTTATCCGTACACCCGTAGACTCAGCCTGGAGTTTCCCATCATCTCTTTCTCCAGGTAACACATTGATTTTGAAGGAATAGTCCACCCAAAAATGACATTTTGCTGAAAATGTACTTTCAAATTATACCCAAGCATACAGATTTGATTTGTTTGTGTTTTTTTTAGTGAAAGGATGTTCAAGGTGAGTGAAGTGGATGCCAAGGTGGAGATGAGCCTGTTTAAAGATCACACGTACACTGAGGCTTTCACCAGCGCACCAACTATTAAGCTTGGAGATCAAATCTATGTCCAGATCCAAGTGACGGAGCCTGAAGATTTCTTCCATCTGAAAGTAAATGAGTGTTGGGCGACTCAGACTCCTCAAGCTAATAATAAGTCGGGCTTTAGCCACTCGCTGCTTGTAAATGGGTTAGTATTGTGAATGTCAAGCTTGCAAAATTTAAATCCAAATATCTCTTTTTAAGATCAGTAGCTAACACACTCATGGCAATTCATGGGTATTTTGTTTTGGGTGAATTGGTAGGTACAGAAACTTTGTGAAATTTTGCAGGCAAAGAAGGTCCATTGCCCATAAGCAATAGTGTAGCAATGTACCACTTAAGGTGAAGTCATATTAGCAACATTGTGGTGAAATTTTGCAGATGAAAATCAATGCTGCACACTTTCAATTTAAACCAAGCAGCTGTCTGTTGTGTGAGGAATTTCTTTACCCTCAAGCGACACTCCCGATTGCATGGATTCCTGTTTAAATGACTGGTTTTTGGCTGCAAATTTTTGTCAGACAACAAAAAGTGGGAACACACCTTTACTCAATAGTTCCTTCCAAACTAAGTTCCACTGATGGTTTGGGTGTTTCCACACATCACACTGTAAATATGAAATCGGTGGCTCGTGAAATCATTACGTTTTTCTCATGAGACTTTGTTGCAATAACTAAATATTTCACTTTTCAGAAGTGTCTTGATGGTTATTTATTTATTTATTTATTTTTATTGACCTCAAGGTGCACAAATGACAAAACGACTTCATTTGGTAATGGTACGGCACACCCTGCAGGAAGAAACGGTGAAGGGTCCACTGTCCGTTATTCGTTTGATATGTTTCGTTTCGTATACGAGCCCCACATTTTCTACCTGCACTGTGCTGTGCATCTCTGCACACCTGAGGACGGAAAGTCTTGTATTCCCGTAAGCGTGTTTTTTTTTTATTTAGTATTTTTTATTATTATAAACCATTTGGTTTCTGGACAGTGAAGTTTTCCAGTGTTAACCTGACCTTATTTGTTTTAGGAATGTAAAACTGTATCCAAAAGAGAGGTGGTTATGAATGAGCAGGCTCAAGGCCTGCTGTCTTATGGACCAGTCAGACGAGAGCTACCAGTCCGACCTACTATAAGTATGTAGTGTCCTATGACATTTTAATACATGTATACCATACTTTTTATCATGTTTGACCCATATGCATTTTGTCTAATTTTAGATCTCCTTGCACTGGTTCTTCCACTGGCAGTGATTTGGACTCTGGGCATCTTCCTTTTTGTCCTTATCAGTATTGCCAAAGCAGGAAATCGACGACACATGACAAATAGCTAAATAAATCACATTTTCACCCAACACACAAAGGCCTTTGTTGGGTATCAAAACTACCTCAAGTGAACAAGCTAACCATTAGCATGTTAGCTCTGAGTGAACACTCCATGGTAATGGACCCTCAGTGAACATTAATGTTCTGTCAAGAAAACTTTGCTTTTGAAGTAAAATCTGATGAATGTGATTTACAGAGAGATGCATTGATCAATCGTTGCTGCAAGGGTTTCTTTTTTTTCTTCTTGCGTTATATCCTACTTTATAATTACAGTACTGTATATGAACATCAGGTGGCAGTGAGAACTAAAAATGTAAGTTACATCTGCATAACGGTTTTTGTTCTTTTAATAAACCAATTTCGGTACAGCTCCTTTTTATCTCCGTTTTTCAAGAATGCGTATAGAATGTTCATTATAAAACCGAGAGTGGTGTGCATAGTATCACAAAGGTAAACCGAAAAAGTGGGCAGGGAATGGGGCGCGCGTGCGCCTGCATTCTGCAGATCAGCATGAGATCCTCATCATGAGCTTTCATGCTCCTCTTTGGTGTCCTGCAACAGATTGAGGATCGTTTCGAGGACGCGCCGCCTGGTTCTCGACATTCCCTGATGGGTTTATCCAGGCGGTGCTTATAGCAACACAAACAGTGCAATGCAGATCACCAAGTAGTCTTTTATTAAATATTTAATGCGTTCATAGCTGCAGGTCAAGCTAATGTTTTAGTTTACAAGCGTGCGCGCGCCACTGCACTGGAGACCTATGCGAACTGTTTGCACGCATAGCAATACAAGCATAAAACTTGACTTGATAAGAAAACCGTGCACTAAACTGGTGAGTTTGTTGTACGAGAAGAACAATGGCATTATTTTGGTGATAAAAGACTAGATTTTCCCGGGTTGCGATCTAATCACGCGGTTCTTGGGAAGGAGAAAGTACCGTAGTGTGTTCATTGCTGTCCCGGAGTGGAGAGATGTCAGTCCGCAGGAGCAGGTCGCATCGGTCGCTGAGACCCGTTACTGTGATTTTCATCCTGCTGTGTGTTAACATTGCTGGAACGACTGCAGAAGATGATGCTTTCAACGCAGAGGTTTGTAGACTTAATGCTTTAGAGTTTTGTGCTGAAATACCGACGACACCAAACAAACTTTGTGGAGTTTATCTGTACATATTGAGTTGTGAAATTCTGTTTGGCTACATTTTGCTTTGGTCTACCAGGATTGTGAAAGTATGAGTTTTAGGTTTAAGATAATGTAGAGGACAATTAATCAAATTGTAGAAAACTTGACCATTAGCAATAGGTTTGAACGAATGTTTTTTTTTTTTTTTACACTTTTCAACTAGTTTTAATAATATCAAGTTTACTAATAACACCATTCATACTTCAATTGTGTGGATGATTGCTAAACTTTTTAAATAATTATCATTGTCATGTGATAAATGTGTAACAGTTAGACATATCCCAGAACAAAAATAAAAAAATGCATTTACGTTTATATAGGTCATAAAAGCTTTCATTAAATATAATGCTGTAACAACAACAATGGTTTTTATTATTAAAATGTATTGTGTGTGTGTGTGAAAATCTAATGATCACCCTATTGTATTAGAAAGCATAAATAACTTATTGGTTACTGGACACATAACTGATAAATAAAAATAAGCATAATTTTTTGAATTTTTTAATACAAAAAGCACATGTTATAGTTTCTATTTACTCCTTACAGGACTATAGGGTTTCATTGGGTTACCTGGTATTGAATCCAGTCCTATCTTTTTAATAAGCGTTTGGTTATTTCAACGTCAAGAATTATAATAGGAAGTTTCTGCAACCTCTGATGAACATCAGATGGTGTCATGGATGTGCCTCAGGATGATTACATCTGTAGTCTATGTGACAGTGGTCTTGACTAAAAAAACACCTTCAAATGTTAATATTCATATTAAAATGTAATTCTTTACTAAACATTTAAAACTATTCTCTGGTGCACAAATAATTTTTTTTGAGTTTATTTAGTTTAAGACTTCTCTTACTCCAGACCTCCTGATGGATTCTAATGGATAGTTGCGTAATTAAAAAGCAACTTGTTTATTAATGTCTTCCTGTATGTTCATTTTTTCTTTCTGTTGTGTAATCCCATCGTCACCACACTTCTTGGTAGTAGTTGTTGCAACACCTTGTCAACTCTCCAACATTTTCTGTGTGTTGTTCCTTAAAGTCATGGCTGAGGACCTATGGCTACCTGTCCCAGGCTAGCAGACAGATGTCCACCATGCACTCGGCCCAGATCCTTTCTAGTGCCATTAAGGACATGCAACGCTTCTATGGCCTGGAGGAGACTGGACATATGGACTTGATCACTATTAAGTATGACTTTTTTTTTTCTTATTCAACTGCCTGTTGAACAACAAGATGATCTTAGTCTGTTTTGATTGTGTGTTAACTGAGAAAATATAAACTTTTATACAGTGTAACTAGGTCAAGAAGCTTATCTACTGTATACCACTTATTACTTAATAAAATTAGTATTTTTTTAATGATAAGAATGATTTTATTATTGGTTAAAATAGCTTTATATCTATATTAACATGTATTTATAGTTGTTGTTGTTGTTATTATTATTATTTATTATAAATAATGTATACCAGTGTTGTTAACATTAAGACAAAAACTATTACAAATATTTTTCATTTTTCATTAATGGAAATAAAGCTGTAATTAACTAAAATCTAAATTTTAGATCGAAAAATCAAAATGTGGCATTGGCAATTAGGGAATTACTAAGTGAAATAAAGTTTAAGTTAATGCTGAAAAAGATATAAATTAAAGCTAAATATAAACATAATTAAATAAAAAATTAAAAAGAATAAAAGAACATAAAAGATTATCATTGCCCAAAGTACAACAAAATTTAGAATGGCAGCTCTTAGAGAGCAAGCAATCTCCAAACACATACATATATACAGATAAAATGAAATTAAAAAGATTATATTGTAATTAAGAAAATTACTAAAATTAAAATGAAAAATTAAATATGAAAAATAATTCACAATATTAATACATATAGAAATAACACTATTTTATATTTATTTTAAAATAGTGTTGATAAATATAAAATTGATATTTTATAATTATACATGTGTATATATAAATAAATGTATATATAAATGTGTTTGTGTGTATTATATTTACATGCACATTCATTAGTGCTGTCAAACCATTTATCGCGATTAATCGCATCCAAAATAAAAGGTTTTGTTTACATAATACATGTGTACTGTATATATTTATGTATATATAAATACAAACACATGCATGTATATATTTAAGAAAAATGTTTACATATTAAATATTTATATGTAATGTAATGATATACATATATATACATGTAAATATTTTCAAAAAAAAAAAAAAAAAAAAATATATATATATATATATATATATATACACACACACACACACGGGACCTTTTTTTTTCAGTGCCATGAAAAGACCTCGCTGTGGAGTGCCAGATCATTTTGAGGAGTCAGCAGAGGGAGGTACTCGGCATAAGCGATACGCACTTACTGGCCACAAATGGGATCAGGGCGAGCTGACTTACAGGTGAATTAAACCTCTAAACCAGAAGAACAAATTCAGTTTACATTGTTCAAGTTAATGATCATCAAGCTAATGATGAGGGGGAAAAAATCTTTATTTCCTGCCCAAGTATTCAGAACCACTCACCCAAAGTGGGCAAGGAGCAGACATACAACGCTATTCACAAAGCCTTCAAGGTTTGGGAGAAAGTAACGCCTCTGCGATTCGAGGAGGTCCCGTATCACGAGATAAAGAATGGCAGTGAGGGGCCTGACATAATACTACTGTTTGCCTCTGGGTATCATGGGGATATGTCTCTCTTTGATGGGGAAGGGGGCTCTCTGGCACACGCTTTTTTCCCTGGTCCCGGAATGGGAGGAGACACACATTTCGACATAGACGAGCCATGGACCTTGAACCAACGGGAGGGCTCAGGTTTGAACCATTTTCTGCAGTCTTTTTACTACTTCAAAGTAAATATCCTTTTTTTTTTTTTTTTTTTTTACTTTTCCATAGAGAATGTATGAATGTTAGCAACATTTTAAATATCTTTGAACTGTTCAGAAACAGATTTAACCCGTTGTTTTTTCTTTGTTTATAGTTTAGTCATTTAACTTGCTGTTCTTGTTTGGTTGTAGGTGTTGACTTGTTTCTGGTCGCGGTTCATGAGTTGGGACATGCGCTGGGGTTAGAGCACTCCAACAACCCTTCTGCTATCATGGCGCCTTTCTACCAGTGGATGGACACAGAAAGCTTCTCATTGACTGAAGATGATATAAATGGCATTCACCAGATCTATGGTAAGTAGTCTGATGTATTTCCTGTTTTAGTTAACTAACCTTTCTAAATTAGTTCCATGGTATGAATTCACATTCATTTGCGTGTTATATGGCTTTTACACAACAGTTCAATAAATGATAGCCTAATATTGAGTAAATTACATCTGCGATACAGTGTTGGAAATTACATTGTCCATTTTCATTCTGTCATCAAAAATAGTTCCAAACAAAGCCCCAATGGAACCATTGCATGTCTGCGGGTAACATTCAGTAGTGGTTTGTTGTTTCTAAATGAGTGAATAATTCAATATTTCAACCAATAAAGCTACTTGTTTTGTTTCGGAATGAATGCTTTTTAACGAATTTGTTGACTTCTTATTGCAATAATTCACTCTTTGAGACAATCACATGTTTAGTTCCTGGTTGAATCAGTGTTTTTTTATTGAATTGATTAACTGAGTGATTCACTCATTAAAACAGTCACTTGTTTCATTCCTGAATGAATCAGTGTTTGTTTTTAAATTGATTCAGTTAAATGAATGTTTCAACGATTCACTCCTAAATACAATCACATTTCGCTCCTTGTTAAATCAATTTGTTTATGAATTGATTGACTGATTGATTCACTCATTAACAGTCACTTGTTTATTTCCTGAATGAATCAGCATTTCTAAATATATCGGCTAAACGAATGTTTCAATGATTCACTCCTAAATACAATGACATTTTGTTCCTTTCTAAATCATTTTTTTTCATGAATCAATTGACTAAGTGATTCACTCATTAAGACAGGCACTTGTTTCATTCCTAAATGAATCAATGTTTTTTAATAAATTGGTTAACTGTATGATTTAATGATTCACTCTGTTTTGCTCCCACCACTAACACAGTCAAGTAACCCAGAGTGATACAAAACATTGAAATATCCCAGGTTTATTGCACTAAATAAGAGCACTCTTAGAACGCCACATTCATTTTCAGTGAGAATTATTTCAAATACATTTTTGTCAGTGTTATCCAAATGACACTTTTGCAGTTGCAAAATGTGTATCTTGTGCAACTGTGATTTCTCACAATGCAGATCAGTCATTATCCAGTGATTTCTTTAAGCTGTGCCACATTTATGATAGTTGTTATCCTCACTCTGCTGTTTTATGTGCTTGAGTTTTCAGTCCAGTTGCATTGACTTCACACCAATGAATTTTTTAGCGTATGTGTCTTTTGTTTGAGTCGGTTTTCTCCATTTGAAAGTCTTCCACTGCTGGCTGAATGAGCCTCATGGGGCTTCTGGTGCTGGATGGAAAAGTGACGCATGCTGTGTCTATGCAGTATGTGTGGAAAAGAGGATGTTTAGCTAAGTGTGAAAATACATTATGGTTTGGTATTTACAGGACCTCCAGAGACTGTCACCACTCAAGTACCTCCCACCACAACCCTGTTTACAACTACAGCTGAGCCGGAGCCCACAACTACAGTGGCCCAACCGAAAACAACCAGACCCTCACCGCAACCCACCAGGCCTTGGGTGCCTCCGGTCCGCCCCACTAGGAGGTCCCATAGACCCCAGCCCACAGCACGCACGGATCAGGATGCACCTGACATCTGCGAGGGGAACTTTGACACAGTGACCGTACTGAGAGGCGAGATGTTTGTGTTCAAGGTTAATAACAGTGAATACTTTAGTAACCATATAAATATGTCTTAAACCAGGGGTTTTCAAACTGTGGGTCGCGACCCACTTGTGGGTCACAGAATGGAACAAGGTGGGTCACACAAAGTCACTTGGCTGCAGCTAAATTTGCGTTTCAATAAAAACACACACACACACTCACACAGTTCAGTCTAGGGCTGCACGAATGTGACGAGTGGGGCGGGGCCGAGAGCCGTGGAGTGATTGGGAAATGAGCGACACCTGCAACACTCACCGGTCTCGAGAACCCCGGAGGAGATAGGAAGTATACAAAAGAGGAGCGACGACAGTGAAGGACGAGAGAGGCCACTGGGTGGCGTCTGTACTTCCCGGTCAGAGAGCACCTGTCCATCAAAAGCTCACTATCCAATCAGAGTAGATCACTGTTAACACCACCCCCATGAGATGTTTGTGTCAAAACACCAAACGAAAAACTGCGAAACGTAAGCGAAATCTGTAGCAATGAATTCAGAATCCACGATTAGCGAAAACGAATCTTTGAAAAACATTAACAAAGAATGAAGCATATTTGAAGAGCCTGTTAAATTTGTGCGACTGAGTTAATTTTTTTTCATTTTCATAGTGTTTTTCTTCTTTTGTAATGGCATATTTTTGATAGTTTCTGAAAAAGTTACGTTCAGTTTTATAAAGTTTCGTTCATTATTATTGAAACAAATGTAATTCCATAAGCAGGGCACAAATGCAGGATTAATTGTAACACTACAAGATTTAAACATTTCCACATAACAAAATGTACAAAAGTTTGCAATATTTCCTTGATGTATCATCTCTGTTTAGAGAAAAATTTGCCAAAGTTCAGAAGTCTTTTGAAGATATTGCTGAACATTTATTTAACCATCACAAAAATAAATATATTTTTTTTATTATTATTTAAAATGAGACACATCTGTTTATTATAATTTTTTACCAATTTCACAATTATTTTAATCTCAAAACTGTGTTAGATAGCTCTGCTTTGCTTCTCATGCTTTTCTAAATAAGTGTTGGATTGTGCTCCGTTCTCGCCGACACAAACGGAAGATCATGAATGTATTTTCTGCAACAAAACACAGCAGCGCAGATTACAGTTCACTAGAGTGAGCCTGCTTCACGTTTTTATGAACACTACATATTTTAACGTCTGTAAACAAAAATTAAAACTGAAATATTAGTAGTGAAAATTTGTTATTTTTATTAAATACTTAATTTCTGTCATCAAACTTTTAAGATTAGGCTTAAAGTAATGTCAATCGTTTTCTTATTTTTTTTATATATATATATTTTGGTGGGTCGTGAAATAGATTACACTTGTCTAGGTGGGTCGTAGAATGGAAAAGTTTGGGAACCACTGTCTTAAACCACTAGCAATTTTATTTAGTTTGTTTTTGACCATAATTTGGATCCGGTGTCTGCAAGAAGATGGTCAAACTTTTCTGATAAGGCATCTTTGCGGTAAATGTTATGACTACATGGATGTTTTTATTCTTTGTCAGGGTCGTTGGTTCTGGAGGGTTAGGAGGAACCGGGTTCTGGATAATTACCCAATGCCAATCTCCTTCTTCTGGATGGGGCTTCCAGAGGACATAGACGCTGCCTATGAACGGCATGATGGGAAATTTGTGTTCTTTAAAGGTCTGAGTCATGAATAAATGTTTAAGTAACTTAATCTAAGTGAGGTTAATTGTTCAAGCAAAAAAAAGGATGAAAAATTATGTATTTAATTGTTTTATGATAAGAAATTTTATTAACAATTATAATGATAACCGTAATAAACATTCTCTAATTGTTTTAATTGGAAAAAAAAACTACGTAAACATTTATTTTGAATGTGACAGCATTTTAGTGTATGTATATATTATATTATACAATATATTTCTTAAATATACACGTGTGTGTGTATTTATATATACATAAATATACACAGTACATATATTATGTAAATGCAAACTTTTTTCTGGATGCGAATAATCACAATGTATCAATTTGACAGCTTTTTTTCTGTATATTTTTTTCTTTTTTTATCCCCCCTCTTTTTTTGCCAGAGAAGCTGTAAATATTGTGATCCAGAGTTATTTTTATGACAGTGATAGAGTATGACCGACATCTTTGAAAACAACAAAGCATCAAAATAATTTAATATTTCCCAGATATCAATCTACTTCTCCTTTAAACATCTGTTCCTATTCCTGTAACAGCATCTTGGAGTTAAATTATGTCACCTGTAAAACTCTCAGAGAGGAAAGAAGAAAAGTCTGGCAGCATCTCAGGACTTTGCCTGCATTGCGTCAGCTCCAGATGCTGACTGCTCTGTTTTCATTTTGAGAGAAGAAACCTGGACAATTTGCAGCAGGGCATGTGTAGTAGAAAGCGATACAGTTGTTGTTTTGTTGTTTATGCAAATTGTGAGATTTCAGGTTTGAGGAGAACTTTGCTTTCATGCAACACAAAACATCTTCTGTGCAATTTCAGTGACTGAATAGAAGTCTCTGTGATATCATCTCTCAGCCATGCAACCCCTCCCATTCAAGTCTTTCCATCTAATGTGGCTTTTTGTCCATTCCCTCTTTGTATTTTGTATCACTACCTCAGGAAGTAAATACTGGCTTTTCAGAGAAGCAGACGTGGAGCCCGGATACCCTCAGGACTTGTTTCGTTATGGTCAAGGCATGCCTGACAGAGTGGACACAGCAGTGTGGTGGGAACCGTCAGGCTATACGCACTTCTTCAGAGGAGACAGGTAAACATGCTGGGGCCCTTGTGGGAAAGGCCATTAACAGAACAACATTAGGTTACTTTAGTGGGCAGTTTGATCTGGGACTTAAAGGGATAGTCCACCTGAAAATGTAAACCCTGTCATTTATTCATCCTCCACTTGTTAAAAAAACCTGTCTAGGAGTTTTTCTTCTGAAGACATTTTGGTAACAAAACAGTTGATAGTAGCCATTTACTTCAAAGTATTTTCTTCCATACAATGGTAGTCAGTGGCTACTGTCAACTGGTTAACAACATTTTTTGTAATATCATCTTTTGTGTGCATCAGAAGAGAGCATTTTTACCAGAAATTTCTTTGCAGTATATTTTCAAACATATCCCCTTCAAAAAAGTATTATAACTATATAGTGGAAAAACGTTTATATACACACTTCAGTTTTTTTTCCATTATGATATTAAGAATTAAAGGTGCAGTAGGAGATCAGGTGCGCAGAGGTATGCAAATGCATATGTTGACTGGCAGGTAGGAAAGTCAATAAACACGCTCCGAATGAGTGCTTTGATTGGACGTACCTTCCAGTGATGCGCGGGTTGATCCAAAATGAGCAGGTGCCTGCGGTCACCCGCGGTTACGAGTCATCCAAAAATATTTTTAATGATATTCGGGTCGCGGCCGGTCGGGTCGTTTAAAATAAAGATGCCAATTAAACCTTTGTAATTTATGTAGTACTAGGCACAATGCAAAAACAAACTGCATCCAGTGTTCATGTAACGCTGGGTTCTTGGGGAAGCTGAACACTGTGAACGTTGCCTCCCATTTAAAAATGCACTTATTTGGAGGCATTCTCGAACAAATCCTATGCAGCGCTGCCGACGATTTTGAAGCGCGTTGATGTGCGCGGTCTCGCTCTCCTCTGGTCAGTGTGTGTGCACGGGTGTGCTTTTCCAGGAGAAATGCTCATATAAGGACTTCCATTCTCGTCTACGTCATTAGATCCACGATAGAAAAAAAACAGCCAAAACTTTTACCACCCGGAAGTAAGATTTTCGGCACAGAAATTCTCAGTCATTCTACTAAATTATTTTAAAAAATGTTGGCCATGTTTAGCATGATAATCCATCTATTTAACACTGTGAACAACTCTGAATACACGTAAAACACCATTGTACCCCCCCTTTAAAAAAAAATCAAAATAAATAGGCTACTCTCTGATTATGTAATCCATATGAAATGTGCATTTCTCTCTGGCGTTCATGGCGAGTCCGCATCATCAACTTCATCTTAGCAGTGACACAGAAAACACCAGTTTATTACTAAACAATTAAATGTCTCCTTGCTAATTTAGACACATTCATAATCATTACTTTAACATTTTCTTTGTGGCAAGCCTTATGTGTGCAGTCATAACGCTTATTATCCTGTAGGCTATAGCCTATTTACGTAATTAAATAAATATAAAGGGGCGACACATTTACTACTTGTAAAAATGAGGGTCAGGAAGTGGGTCGGGTACAATATTTTCTTTTTCCTTTTTTGCAGTCCGAGTTGCAGGAGGGTTAGTTTAAAACATTGGTCGAGTTCGGTCTGTTTATACATTGACCCACGCATCACTGGTACCTTCCACAGAATATATCAATACATTTAACTTAATGATTGCTATCGGGATGTGAAGAGACTTTCAACCAGCATAACAAAAAAAAAATTCTGAAGAAAATCACCTATTGCATCTTTAAGACTGTCGTATCAATAATATAATAATATATAAAATATAATAATTTATTATGATTAAATCACAAATTAAAAAGCATAAAGCTTGATTTTTTTCTGTTTTTGTAAGCAAAATATAATTTCTTGCTTTGCTCTTTTAATTATGAACTGAAATATTATGACTTGTGCCTTTTTTTTATTTTGTTGATTCATTTAAAAAAAAATATTGAACTGATCCTTGATGTATTAGCATAGACATAGAATTAAAGTATTATTTGATTTTTATCCTGAAGATATTGGAAGTTTAGTGAAGAATCCCGTGCCGTGGATAAAGATTACCCTAAACCAGTGGGCGAGTGGGGATCCATTCCTGGCTCCCTGAAAGGGGCATTCCTCAGCGATGATGGAGGTGAGTCAGGCTGGGGGACGCTGCCCGAGAAAATGTTACAGCTGAATGCATGAAAAAAGAGAGTCCATTAATCCAAAACTGAGAGGGAAATGTGACCTCATTGCTAAAAAGCTGGGGTGCAATAAGACCTTTGACTTGAAAACGTTCTGCTCTCACTTCTAATTTCACTCCATGGTTTATGAGCGTCTTTGGCACGTCTTTTTATAGCTCTGGAATTCAGAGCCTGGATAGAATCTCGTTTGATCGAACATTTGCCGATGATTACATGGAATTATTAGTCACTGGTGTATTTATATACACTAATTAACATTCTAACTCTTTTCCACACAGCGTACACTTATTTCTACAAAGACACCAAGTACTGGAGGTTCGATAACAAGCGGATGAAGGTTGACACTGGATACCCAAGATCCATTTTAAACGATTTCATGGGCTGTCGGGTGCACTTTGACGCAGAAAGGGACGTAAAACCTGACCATCGATCTCCCGAGACGAACGACAAGAATCAAGACGCTGACAACGAAAGAGATGATGATGAAGAAGATGAGAAAAAGGAAGTAGATGTCATTTTAAGAGTGAACGAGACTGATGAACACATCATGACCCTCATTTTGGTGATTGTGCCTCTGGTTCTTGTGCTGTGCATTCTGGGAGTCATATACATCATCATCACCACACTCCAGAGGAAAGAGACGTCCAAAGTGTTGGTTCACTGCAAAAGATCCCTGCAGCAGTGGGTCTGAAAACATTCACACACTTTCGCTACCCAATAGCCAAACCTTCCCGCACATGTTTTCTGAGAAAGACCCATCTTGTCCTTTATGGTGCTCATCCCATCAAAAACAACCAATGTAGAATTTGCACTTTTGATTGTTTTGTGGTAATTTTTTTTATGTTTACATGTAATGAGTGATTCGTCCGTCTGCGAGTTTTTCCCTCTTGAGTCCGTTCGTTTGCAGACTGTGGGAAACATTGGATGTATGAAAACGAGCTCAGATCAGCACATTTTTCACATCCTCTGCTAAACTGGCCTCAATAATGGAGGAAACCGCAAACTCCGTTGCAAGGCCTTGCAGAAGGAACCGGGTTAAAAGAAAAGTCAGGCTTAATAAATTGTCTCACGCACATTTAGCAGGGTTTATAGTCTCTTCCCCCGTGGAGTCTTGTCTGACTTGCATTACACAGATGTTGCTGATTTCGGACTTTATGGAGAGAAAAAGAGGGGGATGGGGGTTTGTAGCCTGCCAGCATTTCCTCTGAGCATGCCAAAGACGAGGAGGAGGGAGGAAAGGCCATTCGAGGCGTGGCTGTACTGTCATCGTGACCTACATAAGCGTACCCCTTCTTCTTTCCCCCCCCTCAGTTTGTTTTCCCCACTCTACTTCCAGTCTCCCCCAGTTGTGAAGTTATTTTGAGAGGCATTCCTGGCCTCGGAGTGTGTCCATCAGTGCTTTTCAAGGCCGAATTTGTGCCTTAATAGTGCAGACCATCACCACTGTATTATGTACTTGTTTTTACTGACTTCTTAGTAGACTTGGTGCAGTTTGCGCAAAAAAAAAATGCTTCTTTGTTCACGTGGCCTTCAGTGTTTTAAACCTGTGTCTTTTTTGTATTTCATGTCAATATGAATGTTTGTGCCTATTTTTTTTTTTTTTTTTTGTAGTGCCAAATGAACAACTCTCAATTTGATGTTTTATTAGATTTTTGATTTGCATTATTTTGTATTAACAATTGAGTAAATCATGCAGGGCATGTATTGCTTTTGTTTACAGATATTATCTGGTATATAGCATGCTCTCAATAAAATGGAGTATATGGATGTAAGTATCTCTTTAATTTTTAGCTTCCTCTGCTAATCGTGCACTTCCTTGGTTTTGGTTGGAGTACAATGACACTTTTAAACTGTGAATATATATTGCTTTAATTGTTTAATCTAAGCATATCAGTTACGTTATGGCAGTGTAAATGTTATTTTCCTGCTATTGAGCTGAAGGTGCCAGATGTAGCCGTCTGCTAAATCAAGTCTGCCTCCAAAGTGATTCCATTTGCTGAACAAAACACACAAACACATAC
The DNA here is from genome assembly GCF_963082965.1 of Carassius carassius. Taxonomy (NCBI): domain Eukaryota; kingdom Metazoa; phylum Chordata; class Actinopteri; order Cypriniformes; family Cyprinidae; genus Carassius; species Carassius carassius. The sequence goes on along the minus strand of NC_081797.1, from coordinate 10,739,311 downwards.
AAATTCCATTTATGATGCATGTCATCTGTTATTTTGACCATAAATGTCTTCTAAATATTATATTATATGAATAGTAGTATATAACCAAAACAATATAGTTTTTTGAGAATGATCTACAATCTAATATTGTTTTAGCTTGGATTCTGCGAGCAAACTCAGGATCCCAGTTTAGCATTCCACTGGCTAATTGGCCTGCTTATTTAACTTGCCCTTATGAAAACTAACTAATGCTTTTACTACAAAAAAACAAAAACTAACATATACTATGGGTAAACCATGTTAACCACACATTAACCATAGTTTTGCTAAACTAAATAGTTTAACCATGATATTTGTAGTAAAATTGTGGTTATACAAATGGTTATTCGATAGAAAAACATGTTTTTATTATAGTAAAATAGTAGTAACTACGTTTACTTTCTAATAACCTCTGCAATTGTTGAATTGTATCATACTTTTGTTTGATCGGACGTTGCAAGCAGCTACCCCAACTACCCCTTTAGTGAACTAGCTTAGCATGCCACTAGCAAGTAGCCTTTGTAAATGTATGATTTTATATCTTTATACGGTATATATCATATTTTTAGTTTAATCAGGTGTCTCAAACAGCAACTGCAACCACCAGTGAACTAACCGATCCACTATTAGCCGTTATATAGTTTAATGATTTTAGAGCATTAGAAACAGCTACCCTTGTAACACCTTCAGCGAACTAGCATAGCATACTCCTAGCCAATTAGTCTGCTAGCTCTGCTTAAAACCCTTTGGAAATGTTTGATATTTTTGTAAATGTGTGTTTAAAATGTTCAGCTACTTTTTCAGGGAACCACCACTAGTCAGTTAGCCTGCAAGTTTAGCCTGTGCTCTGAATCTTTAATTATAATTTTTAAATACATATTTATTTTTTTATGGGGTATTACAGCTACCCCCAAGGGCTAACTGGATAGGCAGTTGAGGCTACAGCCATTTTTGTTCTTTTTATTTTACGTCACACCTGCCAAATAATTGTATAAATAACAATTATTAATAACAATAAATAATTAACTGTAGTTAGTTATATCAACAAAAGAAAACATGCTATGGCCTACATTTCTTATTATAATTCCTAAAACAAGCTCGTTGGACTATTCACTTCACTCTCTTCTAGCAGTATCCTGTTAGAGGATTAGATTAACTCTCTACTACATTTCCTCCAATCAGATTCTAGGGCACGGTGGAGATATGGGGCAGAGATATGCTTTAGGTGCTTACCTGCTGAGATCAGTTTATGGTTTGCCTAAAAAACGGCTGTGGTTTGTGTTTGTAAGGCAACAGCTTGCCCTTGATCAGCTGCATTGGCCTCGCTGCTTCAGAGCTAATCCTGCCTTCATCTCATTATTGGATCTGTGCTGTTTAGCTGCTCAGACCTAGCATAGCCATGGCATTGGTTTCTGAAAGCAACAAGTTAGGCATGGTTATCCTCAAAAGTCAAATAATCACAGTAAACATGTTACTTATGTGGCATTTGATGAACTAGAAATACAGAGTACAGGTGCAGGGCATAGAAAGGCTAACAAAATTAGCATGAATTAGCTTTCTGGATGCTAGTTACTCTCGCTGTCAGCTCTGAATAGCTAATTATATGAAACCCAAATCTTATCGATTTGGTATGAGAACGTGTTGTCTTTATGTTGTGCACTTATATCTGTGTATATTAATGCAAACTCTGGGTTTTAACTGGGGCAGCAACCACCCAGAACAAACTTGTAATCACAGGGCAACCACTCAGAACACCTTAGCAACCCCTATAACAACACCCTAGCAACCACTTAGAGCATTTGGACATCATGCTGAAAAGTTTTGCATGGACAAATACCACTAATATTCACACTTCTCTAAATGAAATTTACATATTTCATAATAGTGCAAAACAATATAGCATTAGATATGTTGTAATTTCAAAGGGAACCATAATGAATTGCACATTATTCTTATTATTATCATTATTATTTTATATTAAGAAGATCAAATTCTTCACATTATAACTTTAACCTGGTAAACATCTCCCATTGTTTTTAAGTGTAGTCTTGTGAGGGGTAACACTGTCCTTCAAGATTTAATCCCGTTAGCCCAGTGCTGCTGCAATCCTAATCCACACAGATTGTTGAAGTCCGCTCTGAATGGTCTCAATCCCCACGGAATGCCCAATCACTGCTAAACATTCAGGTAAAAAACTTGATTATAATAACTGCCTTCCTGTCTAGAATCTGTCTTTTAGCATGATTTAGCATGATGATGGTGCTCTTAAAGGAAGTAGTGATTTAGATCTGATGAGTGTTTTAGGATTAGACAGTATATTAATCCTTTCCACCATAATTAAAATTACATTTCTGAATTTTCAAGTGGACTTACTTTAAATAGTTAAACACTATACAATAAGGTTTTAGACTATGCTGTTTAGCATGGTAGGGTGGATTAGGGTAATGTGAGACATTTTTTAACCATTTTGACTTGTGCATCATATTTCCATATGAAGCCAAAAAGATACATCAAAATGTTATATGATTATGAAATCCCCAAGATGTTCCCTATCTAAATCAGAAGACATTCAGAAATTGTAATTAAAGGGAAAATGGCACATATATTAGTGTTCCTTGTGCCAAATCGTTTAAGAATTTGTGGATTTTCTAATGTGGGATCACTCATGCTCAAATCTGGGACACTTTTTTTTAACACTCCTGATTAAATGTGCATACCGATGTTTGCTTAATTTAGTAGGCCTACAGTGTGTTTGTTGTCTTCAGAAGTAAAAAAAATAATAATAATAGTAACCTATATGTCAATTTATGGAATGTTAAATACAATTTTATAACATAAATCTTACATTATTTTAAATAATGTATTATTTTATTATTTTCAACAATAACCATGTAATGAATTCAAAATGTAAAATTGAACTTAATAAAGATAGCAAAATAATTTAATTTAATTTTGAAAAGATGTAAAATTTGGAACATGGTTAGGGTTAGGGGAACATGGAATGCCTTTAAAACTGTTATTAAATTTCTATAAACTTCTAATACACATTTACATTTATTTTTTTAAATATTTTTTCAAAAGCTTGTGTTAATCAAATTATAATGGTAAAAACACTTCATAACAGAAGTTAGCAGTCCTGGGCAATCATGGACTCAGCATGGTCCAGGATCCCATTGTCCTCTAGTCGCTAAATTGTGAATCTGGATCTTAAAACAAATAATATTGCTGCATTATAAGCCCTAAAATTGCACATTTTATCAATGAAATAACATAGTATATTTGACTGTCCCACTTTTGAAATGTCCTTGTCTAAAGTTGGACAACAAAGATATTTTTTAAACACTTTAAGAATATTATTTCAAAATGTGATGTATAAATTCATCACAAATATAATTTGATAACAATTTAGAACATTGTTTTATTTATAACAGATTTATATCAATAACATTAATTTAGTCTAAATCCTATGTCAATGTCATTTCAGTGAACTTTACAAGAGGTTCTTCCTGTTTGTGGATTTTCTTGGCGACATTTCTGACATAATTTCCAGAAAGTCAAGTGATTTCAATAACTTGACACCCCTGCTTGAATTCAACACCAATCATGTTCACTTTAATTTTAAAAGAAGAGATAAACGCACTGAAGCTTAATTGTCCCACATTAGTCAGTGTCCCACATTACACTAATCCACCCTAGTTAACATGATCGTACACCATTTCTTAATTCTGCTCGGCCATTTCTGTTTCCTGTTCCATTCAAAAGTTTAGGGTCAGTACGATTTTTTTTTTTATGTTTTTGAAATCGGTTTCACCAAAGCAGCATTTATTTATAAAATATTACTACAATTCTAAAATTGTACAAATAACCATTACCCCAGACTTCAGTTTCATGTGATCTTTCAGAAATCATTAAAATGCTGATTTTGTAAATGTTTGTTATTATGATAAATTTTCACCATTTTAGATGCTAACACAGATGATTAGTGTTTTGGTCCTCAGGGTAAACTTGCTTTGTGCATTTTGCTTTGTGCAAAACATTTAGATGGACACAGTGAAATATCAAAGTGAATAAATGACTTTTGCTTGACTTCCTGAACACCCTTTCCATGCAACCGTTTGCTAATCGTTTGAATGGCTGCCATATACGGTAGGCCTGCCATACTGGGTCTTTCATAACATCACATTTTATGTAAGACAATTGGGTCCAAAATAATTTTAGAGCAAGCCTGTCGTGAGAACTAGTCTACAGACCCACAAAAAAACAATTTTATTGTTCTCCATCAAGCTTATCAAACCGCGTGTGTTTGCTAAAGGATGTGGAAAACGTGACATCAGTCTGTTTCTGAAACTGTAGTGGGGTTTCCCTGGAAAAGCGCCCTAATAGTTTGGATGAATAGAAGTTTCAGTGGGCTTTCCCAAGGATGCAATCCTTGTCTTGGAAGAAACTCCCTTTTCCCCATATTGTTGAGTAAAGCAAATGACACAAGAATTAGGTCTGCAGGAGGGTCCTGGGTTTTAAGTTAAGCTTGACAAGGATGAAACATGATTAACTTATTTCAGGTTAAGACTGACTCCCTGTTGACTCAAACAATAGAAGTTTATGGCATTTTTTCATAGTATATTCAATCATCAGTGAGTATTTATTGATTTAACAGAGTTTTCCCTTCCCTCAGGATGTTTAACTGGGTAGTGAAGGTCGTGCCACATCCTCCCGATACACAAGAGGATCTGAGGGAGGAGGCAATCACTGCGGTAAACCCACAAGCCCATTAACATGGACTCATAATGCACACCTCACAAATATCTGTGACTGTTTAACAGTGCAAGTAATCTGATTGACTCTAAATGGGGTCATGACCTACAACAAGTGTTTTAGTGTTTTACAAGCTTGAATTCAAAATGTTTGTAGCCTAGTTATTTGTAGTTTGAAACCCCTGGATTGAAACCCCTGTAGTGGTTAACGCACTTGATCTGACATAATGAGCCATGGTGCTCATGTGGATAATATAAGTTTGAATCTTGCTTGCAACATTTTCTAAACCCATTCCCTTTTCCACACCCCATCTTTCCTTTCTATATTATATCTATGAAACTGTCAATAATAAATTCAAAAACGAATCTGAATATTACTTTATTAATTCCTAGATATAAAAAAGGATGCTCATATTTTATCGTCTTGCTGTTGCATTGATGTTCTCTCATATAATGAACCCCTAATTCTCTTAAATCTCCCTCTGAAGAATGGAAAAACATCGAATCGAGGTACATTTACAGCACTCTTACTGATTTAATGTGTTGCAACATGATCATTTATTAGGTTTAATGTAATATATATGGTCTCACTTTATGTTTGGTGGCCTTACAATGTATTAACATAGTAACAAAATTCCCACATTTATTGCTAATGAGTGTGGGGTAGGATTAGGTTTTGGGGTAAATGTTAAAATTGCAAGTATTTTAAATCAAAACAAGTATGTATGGTACATAATGAGTGTATAGTATCAAATGGTTCAGTACATATAAGGCCAACTAATATACTGCAGTACTATAAAACAATCTAAATATAATATACTAATGCACAATGAGCCTCTATCTCTTTTATTTTCATGCAGACAAGTTCAATTCAGCCAAAACAGGCAGGGAGGAAGACCAGTCATCCCAAACCTCAAAGGACAGGTGAGTCTTGACCGATCTTTCCAGTAAAGTGCACAAAAGATATTCCCTGACTGTCTGGACATGAGACATGCTGAAATCTATTTGTTTCAGTGTTCAGAGTGGTATGTTGAACTGGATCTCCAACGGTTTCGTAAGCGCACTGCCCCAACCTGCAGGAAGTCCTCTTCTTACGAGAGCCAACCCTGATGCTAAAGTATTGAATTCATGTCAGCTAAAGTAGTTTGATATTTAATACCATTTGGTATTGCATATTAATGTGCACTCAAACAAATATAACATATATATATATATATATATATATATATATATATATATATATATATATATATATATATGTTATATTTGTAAGAGTATATTTGTATATATAAATTTATATATATATATATATATATATATATATATATATATATATATATATATATATATATATATATATATATATATATATATATAAATTTATTGTTTATTTTGCAGGCACTTCAGGATGAAGGTTCTATGGACAGGTAAGGCAATGTATATTCAATCATTGTGCATGAAGTGTGTTTGACAGCATGGAGGCTGTACAGTGAGACCTCTCTGTCTGCCAGGGCTGGAGTTATTGGCTGGATCTCACAAGGAATTGGAAAGGTGGTCCCGCAGCCCGATGAGAAATACATACAGGACCAGACTCTAGAATCTGAAGTCACAGAGGTTAGAAAACTATGTGCAAGCTTAATTTTTATCTGAATAAATAACACAATAGAAAAAGGGTGAAAATGATATAAACCATAAAATATATGATTAAAAGATTATATACATTTGACAACGATATTTATTATTAAAAAATATATATTTTTTTTAATAGTCTAAGCAAAAACGTGTATTTATATTTTAGAAAACAATTAAATACATTAATCGTAATATTATTAATTTGGAAACAATACCTATCTGATGTATCTCTAAAAAAGAACAAACTTCTGAGACCATGTATGCCTATTATTATTCTAATAAATGAGAATTAAATAGTAAATAATTAAGTAAATAATTAATAAATATTAACTTTGTATGATACATTTTAACAACTTTGAAAATGAATATTTTTTCTGCTGTTTCTTTTACACTTTCTGTTTTCATTTGCTTTTACTATTTACTTAAGGTCAATTTTAATGATTCATATTTATTATATTTAATAAAGATTACATTAGGAATTTAAACAAAATCCTAAAATGCATTTATTATTCATTTAAACAAAAAAAAAATTAATAATATATCACTATCATTTGTCCACCTGTCTGAAACTTATTCGAATTGTAAACAGTGACTTCATATGGTACATTGTAAAAAATGTTGAATTCTTGCAAATCACAATGAATAGTTTACTGCTGTTTCATTAGTTTTGTTTTTTCTTTTTCTGTTTACTTCAGGTTTATGAGACAAAGGACCTTCCAGGTGTGTATCAGTCAGTCTTTTAAGTAAAACAGTTGAATTAATAAACTGTATGGTGGGTTTAGTACTAAAGCTTTATACATTTACTGTGTATCTCCTACATCAGATCAGGAGCCTTTGGCACATATACCAGTAGTAGAGCTGGTGTCAGAAGACGAGATGTCGGAGGTGGAACCAGCTGCTCAGTTTCCTCCTAAGTGAGTGTCATTCTGTGAAGCACACGGGAGGAAAGTTGACATTGTTAGATGCAAATTTGGTGCCTTACGTTTACTGAAGGTGGTTGCTAAGGCAAGCATCTTTATTGCTATTATCCAAACTCTAGAGAGTTAAAGGAACAGTTCACCCAAAAATAAAAAATTTACCAACCCCAAGGCCATCCAAGATGTAGATGAATTGCTTATTTTAATGTATGAACAGTGTAATGACCTGGATAAAGAGCGGCTTCCAGAACGCTATACCGCAACATGTGACCAGACCCCCAAATTCCAGTTCTTCCACGCCGAGGTCATCACAGTGCTCCAACAAAGGTATTTTTAGCTACATTTATAGCTATAAAACAGATATATTTTGAAAGATTGTAATTGTTTAGCTTCATATTTGCTTTGGTTCAGTTTATTCACCTCCTCCAGAGTCGATAACCAGCGTGACGGAGATTGATTCAAAAACATCCCCCAGGTGAGTCACGTCAAATTGGATTCTCTCTTTTGCAATTGCTTACTGGAAAATTGGCATAGATGTTCACTTCATGTCCCTCTTGTTTCAGTATGGTAGGCTGGATTGTTCAGGGTCTTGGTCTTTCAATGCCACAAGCGGTGCTTAAAAACAAAGAAGGATGTTTGGTAAGTAAGGTGTAAAGCTTTGACATTATTAGCTCAGGTTTAATAGATGTTTCTCGATACTGACTCCCTTTCTTTCCACCAGGAGGACGGGAAGATTGTGCAAAATGGTGAGTAAGATGTTCCTCTTTCAACACAGTTTAGACCGTTTTTAATGACGAACTGGGTTTGTTTCCTGGAAACTCAAGCTTGGTTTCAGTCGAATATGAAAACACAAAGATCACTGCATGGCTAACATGACCCACTCTGTGAGACATCAAAATACAATTAGAAAAACTTCAGGGTGAGCGGTTCTATTGCATTGTAGGACAAACTCATAACTCAGTCCATCTTCTCCTTCTGTTACAGGGGAGAGGACACTGAGAACCCTTTAAACAAAAGGAGAGAGAGCACAACACAGCATTACACAGTCACAGACAAATGGACAGTGGAGACAGAAGAACAGTGACTTTGTAGCTTTCTTGAATGAACAGGCAGCTATGAAAATCTACTGAATGTAATGCCTGACTTTCTCTGTACTGTATAACAAATATATTTTTAATAACCTTTACTTACTGTATAACTAGCCAAAACTAGCCAAACACACACACACACACACACACACACACACATATATATATATATATATATATATATACATATATATATATATATAATTTTATTTTTTTTTAATAACATTTATGTTTAACTTAAAGTTAGACTCTCAGTACTGTATGAATAGCTGGCGTCTCTCAGATGGGTGTTTGTTGCTGCAGTGATCTTAATAAACTGACATTTAGTTTGGCTTGACTGTACTTAAAACATTTATGATCCTCGTGAGATGTAATTATCATTCATTTTACTGCAAGTTTCCCTAATACTTTGTGTTAAAAATGTACTCCAATGAAAAGAGTAGAAAAAAAACATATTATGTACTGCCTTGACATAATTGTGGATGCTCTTCAGGCTGCTTTTAAGACATGTACATTACAAGTTTTGGGTCGGTAAGATTTTTTTTTTTGAAGAAATAGGTCATGTTCACCAAGGCTTGATCACAAATATAGAAATATTGTGAAAACTTGTTATAGTTTAAATAACTGAATTCCCTTTTTTAAATATTTTTCAATATGTTGTTTATTAATGGTACTTAAAGTTTCAGCATCTTTATTCCAGTCTTCAGTGTGACATCAGAAATCATGTTGTTTTTCTGCTCAAGAAACAGTTATTATTATCAGTTTTGAAAACTGCTCAACATTTTTGTGAAAACCATGATAAATGTTTTTTTTTCTGGATTCTTTAATGAATAGAAAGTTCAAAAGAACAGCATTGTATTTTTTTAGTTGTTGGCATTGAATCTGTATGTATTAAATGTATAGTAATATTTTATATTCTTAATGTAATATTGCAATTAATGCATTTCATTAATAAAGGAAATTAATAATTGCACTCATGTGTAAAGGGATTCAGTCTCTATTGGCATAATAATAATAATAAAATACCTTGGAAAAACACATGCAGATAACTTTGCTCTCAACCACAGAATTTTTTTGAAATATATCCTTTTATAATGGGCCTTTATTTAATCTTACAGATGTTTTCTATTTTCTAAGCAATCAAATGTCAATGTGTCCTGGTGTTTGAAATATTAAAAGTAAAGGAATTATTAAAGCAAAATAAATTGAAATTGTACATTATTGAACTGGATAACTGTTCTGTTCAAAAATACCTCATCACATTAAATTTAAAACACGTCTTTTTTGGGGGGGGGGGGGGGGGGTCTAATGTGAGGTTTTAAAACGGTCCTCAAGCATGGCTGTGTCTCCAGCAGGCAGTGCTCGGTCAGCTCCTGCAGACCTTGTTCTTGAGGAGATTGACTCTGAAGATGAGGCTCAAGAAGAAACATGTTCAGCAACAAACTCACTGCCGAATTCACAACCTCAGTCCCAACCACAAACACCTTGGTCACCAGAACAATCGCTTCCACTGAGTGTCACCACACCTTCACAAGCACACATAGAACTGGAGGACGCAGAGACCCAAACTGCACGATGGACGCCCATGATCGAGAACATCAGGAGAGAGGCGGAGGACACTGCCATATTAATTATGGAGGAACGGTAATACAATTTGCTCTTGCTGGAAACACAGTGGCAGCTTGATGATCAATATTTGAAGTAACAGACTTAAAGGAAGAGTTCACCCAGAAATGAAAATTTGTTAAGAATTTATTCACTCTCAGGCCATCCAAGATGTACAAGAGTTTATTTGTTGATCAGAACAGATTTGATGACATTTTGCATTGTCACTTGCTCACCAATGGATCCTCTGCATTGAATGGGTGCCGTCATAATGAGAGTCCAAACAGCTGATCAAAACATCACAATAATCCACAAACCATCAATTAATGCCTTGTGTAACAAAAAGGTAAAGTTTTTTAAGAAACAAGTGCCTAATCATCAAGGGCCTTTTCAGTCATGGCCTAATGGATAGAGAGTCGGACTTGTAACCTGAAGGTTGTGGGTTCGAGTCTCAGTTCAGGCTGGAATTTTAGGTGGGAGATTTGAATAACCAGTGCTCCATCCACCTTCAAAACCATGTCTGAGGTGAATCCCCGACTGCTCCTTGAGTGCCGCAGCATTGGCTGCCCACTGCTCCGGGTGTGTGTTCACAGTATGTGTCTGTTTTTACTGCTGTGTGTGTTCACAGTGTGTGTGTGTGTGTGTTCACTGCTGGGTTAAATGCAGAGCACAAATTCAGATTATGAGACACCATACTTGACGCCATACTTTACTTCACGCACTCGCCTTCAGCTAAAATACTAGTCCTCTTTCCATAATATTGCTTTCACCTGTATAAATGTCACCTCTTCTGAATCAAGGGCAAAATATGCTGGGATCAACCACTATTTACAAGCGAAAACAGTCCAAAGCACTTTGGAAATTTTAATGAAGGATTTTAATACAAGACCCCAACAAGGTATGGACTTTTTCACTGAAAGCATTATTATGGATTATGGACTCTGGCCAGAAATGAAAGTAAAAGTTAAAATGTCTTGATGGATTTGTTTCTGAAAAATACACAGCTTTTCACTTCACAAGACGTTAATGATGGACTGGAGTTGTGTGGATTACTTGTGGATTATTGTGATGTTTTTCTCAGCTGTTTGAACTCTCATTCTGATGGCACCCATTTGATGCAGATGATCCACTGGTGAGGAAGTGATAATGGTCAATTTCTCCAAACCTGTTCCCATGAAGAAACAAACTCGTTCATTCATTTTTGGGTCAACTATTACTTTAAGAGTGAAAAACAAGCCTTAATTGTAATTATTCAGCTTTCAGATGATGTGCAAATGTCAATTAAAAAATATATATATTGTTAGGATAGGACTATATGTGGCCGAGATACAAGTATTTGAAAATCTGGAATCGCCTTTAAACTTAAACTCCAAATGAAGTTCTTAGCAATGCATATTACTAATCAAAAATTAAGTTTAAATATATTTATGGAAGGAAATTTACTAAATATCTTCATGGAACATGATTTTTACTTAATATCCTAATGATTTTTGGCATTAAAAAAAATCTATAATTTTGAACCATAAAATGTTTTTTTGGCTATTGCTACAAATATACCACAGCGACTTAATCCTGGTGTTGTGGTCCAGGGTCACATTTGTGGTGCTGTTCTCTGGTGCAGGTGGATACAGGAGCGTCTGGTGATGGCTCGAATGGCAGAAGAGGTGGCACGGCAGACAGCAGAGATGGCTGTCAGGGAGTTGGCACAGGCCCGGTTTGGTATTCAAACCATTGCAGAAGAGCCAGAAGACGTTGATCAAGAGTAATTCATGCACACCAACAAAAAAATCAATCAAACTAACCCCTCTTTGTGTGTATGATAAATGTACATCCTTGATATGCATACATACAGACAGAAATATGTTCAAACCCGTTTTTGCTTCTGAATATTTTGTGGAAATTGTGATTCGTTACCACTCAATGGGTGAGTTAAGTAAGATTCAAAACTTATATATAGTTTTATTCATGTCACAAAATATTTCAAATAACTGCTTTCTTTTTCACTTTCTATTCATCAAATACTCCTGAAAATAAGTATCATGTTTTCCATAAAAAATATTAAGCAGCACAACTGTTGGTTTTTCAGTGACCAATTCTTGAAATTTCACATTTTGTCCCTCTAATATTAAATATTTGCTAACATGCTTGATATGCATAGCCTACCAAAACCTTAATAACATAATTTTTTCTGTGTCACAGATTACAAGTGCTGCACGAAGAGGAAAGTGATATAGAAGTCATACGAAATCAAATTGCAGAGTAAGACATACATTTTTATTATTATTATTATTTTTTTTTTATATTAAATTCTATCAACCTGTTATCATGCTTTCCTGGTAGTGAACATGTTTTATTTGTAATGTATCTGTATTTGTAGGCTAAATCATTGTTTTATAACAATATGGCGACACATAATTACAGAACACGCATTTCCGGTGCACTGCTTAATATTTCAATATTATGTTGTGTCCTGGCAACCGCATGGCATCCCATAGAGGCTCGCGGTGCTATGGTTACTAATCGCGCCTCTGATGCTTGTTTTCTGCCTCGTCTCTTGTGAAGCATGGCGCAGATTCCTCACTTCCAAAAGAAACATTTATATCGTTCTAGTTAATCGCGTCAACATCATATACAACTTCCATCACGTTAATTTTTAAACAAACGGCACAGAAATGGATGGATACGGACACTGCGTTACCTGATGCTCTCAAACACCGCGTCTGATTTCAGAGTAAGTTCATTATAATAACACGACGGTAACGCGTATAACGTATAGTTTATCATATTTTGGAAATGTTTAAAATGAACCAAAACAGGCACGCGTCTGTTGTTGCTCCATCATGCGAAAATTGTGCTTATGTGAGTTTATTTACAGCTGACACAGATGTGTTAGTCGCTTACCCATGTGATTAGCTTGTTGTTTATATAAAAGCTGCTGTCTGCGTCATACCTTGTGTATACACAGGTGTCAAGTACCTTCAGTTAAGGAGTTTCTTCCTGAAGGACAAGAGGCAGAGGCTGTAGACACTTCGTTCACAGTTCAAACCCCTGTGGAGGAGTTCAAGTCCTCTTCACCTCTACAGGAGGAACCAGAGCCTAAATCTGAGCCAGAGCCCGAGGAGCTTCAAGAGGAAGAGGAGCCCAGGGACTCCAGTGAAGAAGAAGAAGAACCTGAGCCGATCACTCAGCAACCTCAGTCCATTACCAGCACCTCTGTCTCAAGAACTGATTCACCGGTAATTCATGTACAGCATACTGTCCATTTAACTTTAAACTCTGACAAGTTCTTCATGTTAGTCCTCTGGCTTTAACTCTCTTGCATTGTTTTACTTTTTTTGACTTTCACAGATACGTATTTATCATTGTGTATGTACACCTAGTATGCTACATAAAACTCGCTCAGAAGTAAGATTGAATACAGTACACCATGCTCATAAGCACAGTACTGCAGTGATCATAATTGTTCTTGATATTAGAGATTGCATATTTTTGCCTCTCTGTGTTACAGTGAAATAAATGATATATTACTATTATGTTACTTCATGTAGGTGGAGAGTACAGCTCCTGAAGAGGAAAGCAGTGGTGAGTGTTCATCTTATTAGTCATTCAGAGTAGATCATGTAAACACACTGATGCTAACATGATAACAAGCCACAGAATTAAATCCCAACTGAGGATATTTATTACTCAGGTGCAAATAATTCACACAGTGGCCCTAAAATTTATTTGGACATGTTTAGACATTTAAGACAAACCTTTATTTATTATTGCCATTGCATTCTAGTTCAAATTAACTATGGGCATGTTGTGCTCATTTTTGACAACCAGAAAGTGTAATGTAAACCAGTATGTTTTCCAGCACATGTGTTTATGAATTAATTGCGGTCTTTGAGTATCCTGTATAATTGTAAATACAGTACTTATAATTTTTATCTATTATTGCTTATTTTCAATTTAAAGCAAGCTTAGCATTTAGTGGAAATTATCGTTTGTGAAAATATATGTGCAATAGTATAATTAGAATAGTTTTAAAAATAAATATTAAATACTGAATGGGAAAAAAAGTATAAAGTGATAAATTCATGATTTTCATTCCTGTGCCGGTGAAGATGTTAACAAGCAGAAAAAAATATTTCCATTGAGTTCTGGCATTTCTATTGATTCATTATTTTGTTAAATTAAATTAAATTTTATTTTTGTTAATATTTTTTCTAGAAAATTATTCTTGTGCTATATGAATGTCACTTTTTTGTGAGAAAATGATTTGATATGTTATCTAATTCAATATGTTTTGGGGCCTACATTATTACCAGAATGTTCATATGGTGTTCCATTAGAGAACAACACAACGATATCTCCACAACACAACGTAAACAAGCCACAACACAATTAAATTAGTCCTGTGTGTTGTGTTGTGGCGTTTTCGCTGTGTTGTGCATTACTGGGCCACCATATGTTCTATAAGACAGAGTATCAATATTGTACACATTTCATGTAATATACAATATATTTGATTATGTGTTACTGTCCCCACAGTCCCCTCCAGATGTGATGTGCTGAAGAGATGTTTCATGTGTTTACCATATGCGCCACAGGCCCTTGACAACTTCAACCAGTTCCTGAAAGACATTGACGTCACTTTGCCCAAAGTGCCTTCCATGCCCAATCTGCCCCCTGCTCTCTCTCAAATCACCCAACAGCTGCCATCACTCCCTCCTCAACTTGCACAGCTACCACAACAAATTTCCCAGCGATTCTCCAAAATCACCCCACAGTTCCCAAACCAGACGCTTTTTAGTGCTCCTCATTTTCCCAGCTTCCCCGTGCAGTTATCCAGTCTCCCACACCAGCTGTCCAACATTCCGCAACAAATTTCAAACCTCCCGCAAAAGGTATCCAGCTTTTCACAAAGACTGACCAGCCGTCCACGGTTTTCCATCCTTCCACAAAAGGTCTCCAACATTCCGCAACAACTCTCTAGCATTCCAAAAAAAATATCCAACATTCCACAAAAGATAACCAGCATTCCACAGAAGATATCCAACATTCCACAGTGTGCCCAGCAGTGCTACTCTAACATTCAGAGCCATCTCAACAAACTTAAACCGGAACAGGATGCCCAAGGAGCAACCGCAGAAGAGTAGGGATCTGGAGTTGGACCGTCTCGTCCACCAGTCCCCACTGCATTCCCCCCGTACCCCTTCACCCTCTTCCCCAAGCTCCATCCTAGACTTACCCAATGTACCCTCTTACCCCCGTCTGCCACCAATCACCCCTTCCAGGCAGTTGTCAGGTGTCTACAACCCTGCCTTCCACATTGAGGATGATCCCACCTCTGCTAGACCCTCAGGTGATCCACGCTTTCACCTTTTTTGTTAGTTAGTTAATTAGTTTTTTGTTAGTTGAGTAGTCTGTGCTATGCTTTTCTTATGCCTTGCTGCCAAATGTGACTTAGAAAAAGTTAGGTTGTGGGTGCCTGTAGTGACCAAAGTGACCTCTTTATGTTCCAACCATTGACCTTATTCCCTAAGGTCCATTTACCTCAAGGTAAGTCTTGAAGAGAGTGCTACTGAAGGCGTCAGTGTCCAGGTTTCTTGCATGTTTCTTTATCGAGTATCGTCTAATCTCCAGTGAGCTCCAGACTGAGTGTGCACCCGGCCGTGAATGTCGAAGATGTCGACTCAGACCGAGGGAAAGGAGGAAGACGATCTCGCCCCATACCACCAATAATAAACCCACAGGACCCTAACCTCAAAACCCTCACTGTCCCTGGTGCCCGTAAAGCCAATCGGACCAGGTAAATATGCCTTGTCTGATTAATTATTGGACGTAGAAAAGTGTGCCTACATTAGCAATATTTCACGGGCAATATTTTTTGTCAATGTAGCAATGTATGCAGCACTGCTCACACGGAAGTCACTTTCAAATCAAGAATAAATGTGGTGAATTCATGTGAACAACTTGAACCCTCATTTGAAATTCCAGATCACACGGATTTCTATCAAAATGATTGGATTTCAGACAATGGTACATGTGACCACACCTAAAGAGTAAATATAAAGGACATTTGCACTGCACTTGTCCTGTGATAACGTAAAGCCCAAACTATACTTAATATTTTACAGAAACTTCCACTTTCCCACTGTCTGAGGGAAACTCTGAAAGCCATGTGTGCTGTTCACATCCAGTCAGTGTTATTGCCCTCATAAATATGCAAATCATAATGTTAATCCAGGGTTTTCAAATGTAAAATGAGAAAATCTGGAAACCTAACTACTCAGGATTAATAATAACATTTTATGTTAAATTTTATGTTAATGTTTTATGTTAACATTTTATGTTAAATTACATTAAATGTAATCATTACATTTTATGTTTTGTTTCTATTCTTTTCTGTTGTCTGTGAACACACAATCACTTACGCACATATATACACGTCACTGGATGCAAACAGTGTATGCAGAGACAGAAAACAACAGACAATTTGGACCATGATGTAAGATGTTTTATATAAGTCTCTCAGAACAATCCAATCCAATCCATATTCTCTTCTTCATTTTGTGCATTTGTGTGCCTATTATTAAGTATGTGAAGACTTTCCCATTACCGTACTTACCATGTCAGAGTTTTTATTTTTTAATGCATTTATTTTAACTTGTCTTATTTTTGTAATTAGTCCTGCAGAGCCCCATTATACATACTCATGTTTTCTTCTTACAGCAAGAGACTTTACTCACAAGATGATGAGGAAGAAGAGGAGTTAGAAACTGCAGTCCGGGCCTGGCCAAGCCAGAGTAGCATCTCAAGTGCAGATGATGGGTAACAAATACATACTCTTTTAAAATGTGAAATTGACATGAATGCATGAAAATGTTGCTGGAAATGTGGTGCAAAACATATTAAATATATAGGTTAGTTGCAAATTATGTTGATGATCTTTAATGTGCTTTGGGACTTTTTTTTTAATGCAGTATTTATCTTCTGTCTTCAGGCTAAATCAGCGGCCATCCTCTTCAGCCAGCCAAACTAGTACTGTAGTAAATGAGAGGTTACAGGAGCTGGTCAAGCTGTTCAAAGAGAGAACAGAGCGAGTCAAAGAGAAGCTGATTGATCCAGATAACTCGGATGACGAAACACCGCCTGCCTGTGAGTTTAACCCAGAATATGACATCAAGTGGCATTTATTATAAAGAATGTCAGGAGATGCTAGCAAAAATTCTAGCAAATTGTTTCTTATAAACGAGTTTGTTGGGAAAACAATACATATAATGTGCTTAATCAAGACAAAAAATATTTGGAAGCTGGTTGTCAAACATTATTTAATGAACATAGTTCCTAATTTAAGTTGGGGCTAGTTGTCTAAAAAAATAGTTGAGAAATGCTTTATAATTTCTTTGCATGTGCCACTTAAGTTGTTATTCAAGTTGAAATTCATGCATTTTATGTGTGAATTAAAGGGATACTCCACTCCAAAGTAAAAATGTTGTCATTAATCACTTACCCCCATGTCGTTCCAAACCTGTAAAAGCTTCGTTCGTCTTCGGAAAACAATTTAAGAGATTTTGGATGAAAACCAGGAGGCTTGTGACTGCCAAGTAAATTACACTGTCAAGGTCCAGAAAAGTATGAAAAGCATTGTCAGAATAGTGGAATAACCCTTTAAGTGTACACATGCTTATGAGGACTATTACAGTTTCAAAGTGTATGTACCAAATAATATGGTCTTTTATGAACAGCCCCAGCTAAGCAAGCTCCAGCTCCTCCTCCTCCTGAACCTCCAGCAGAGCAGATATCAGAGCAGGGGGTACCCGAGGCCTCTGATGAGAAAGAAGAGGAGAAAACAAAGGTCCTGTGCTGTAAAGTGAAACCTCAGTCCAAGATTGGTCGGCTTCTGCAGTACCGTTTTCCATCCAGCATCGACCCCTTCACCAGTGAGCGCTCCTCCCGTCTCCTGCACTCCTCTCTTCTCTTTGTAATCCTGAAGACTACAACTGTATAATTTTAGCTGTCTAGGCATTCCATACTTGCACATAAATCCAATCAGTTACTGATTTTCCTTCAGTTTTTGTTCTGTTCTCACACCCTTTTCCTCCTACACTTCACATTCCTCTCTCATTTTTAAACTTAAGCCTTTGGTAACTAAGCAAGCATCAGGTTTATAAATGATAAAATAAACAAAAAAATTGCGTTTTTGTATAAAGAGATGCATTTGGTGGACATTGGTGATTTAATTTAATTTCTGTTTATATTTGTTAATTAATTTAAATACATTTAAATTTAAACCTTGCAACTCCTAAAATTAGTTTTTTGCATTTTTTGTGGTGCACCACAATATTTGTTTTGCATAAACCATTTGAGTAATCTTCCACTGCTCTGTATTCTCTGCAGATCTGATCTACGTACTTTGGCTGTTTTGCGTGTCTTTGGCGTTTAATTGGAACGCATGGATGATTCCTGTGCGTTGGGCATTTCCATATCAAACACCGGAAAACATCCATGTTTGGCTGTTGATTGACTATTTCTGTGATTCCATTTACATACTGGACATCCTGGCCTTTCAGCCCAGACTGCAGTTTGTGCGTCATGGAGACCTTGTGGTAAATATAGACAAAGACAAGCAAAATATTAGAATCAAATATGAAATATGTGTTTTGTTCAAATATGTGTTTTTGTTCAAATATGTGTTTTGAAAAATATGTTTTCAGACCGGCAAGAAAGAGATGAGAGATAATTACATCAAAGCTGTACGATTCAAGGTAGTGAGACATTTACGCTGTTTATCATTTAATTGAATACAAATTTGGACTTTTTCAGACTGATTAAATTTGATGCTCTGAGGTACTGGACACATTCTGTAGTCTGAGGATCTCATTTCCTGTATTGCAGCTGGATGTGGTCAGTCTACTTCCTCTGGAGCTCCTCTACTTCAAAACAGGGATTAATCCACTTCTTCGCTTACCCAGGATCATGAAGGCAAGCTGCTACTCTGACCATCTAACTGGACTTTAGAAAGATAAGTCCATGATGAACTTAGCTAATTCTTTAATGTGTCCTTCCTTTGTGCAGTTCATGTCTTTCTTTGAGTTCAACAAGCGTCTGGAAGCTATACTGACCAACGCTTACGTTTACAGGTTAGCTGTTAACTTCTATAAACCTTTCTATTGAAAATTTGTTTAACATTTTATTTGGAGAATTTATGCCCGTTCATATCTCTCGTTTCATTTATCAGAGTTATTCGAACCACCACCTACTTGCTGTATGCCGTCCACTGCAATGCATGTCTGTACTACTGGGGCTCTTCATATGAAGGTCTGGGTTTCTCAGATTGGACCTATGATGGTACAGGCAATAGGTAAGTTAATCAGTTCTGTTATTAGCTTTCGTTTACATCCAGTCCATTTTATCTTTTTTTTTTATGATTGGCTTAAATTGATGCATCAACACTTTGTGACTTTTTTTCAGTTATTTTCGCTGCTACTACTTTGCTGTGAAGACTTTGCTGACCATTGGTGGTCTGCCAGGACCCACAACACTTTTTGAGATTGTGTTTCAACTCATCAATTACTTTATTGGAGTGTTTGTGTTCTCCATCATGATTGGTCAGGTAAGGCCATTATCACTGTTTGAAAGGCATCATCTGATTGGTCTTCAAGAGTGTTTAATATCATTGATCGAGGCTTGCATTGTGTCAGATGAGAGACGTTGTTGGTGCAGCGACTGCAGCTCAGACAAACTATCGTGCCTGTGTGGATAACACAGTGAAGTACATGGCCTCCTACCGCATCCCTAAAGATGTGCAGAACAGAGTGAAAACCTGGTACAGCTACACGTGGCAGTCCCAAGGCATGCTGGGTAAGACCACAAGAGACACATCAACTCCAAAATACATTACAGTTATTCATCTATAATCGACAGTTGATTGCTTTAGATAAAAATAGACATTTTGTGGTTTTATGCAGATGAACAAGAGCTATTAGATCAACTACCTGACAAGATGAGGCTGGATATAGCAGTGGACGTCAGCTACAACATTATAAGTAAAGTGCCACTATTCCAGGCAAGTGCTAAAACGTTTTCTGCATAAATTCGAATAAATACAGTAAAATTCTAATTAATATACTTAATATATGTAAATTATATATATTATTCATAAAAAAAAACAAATATACATATATAATTGAATATAAAATCTTGAAATGTTGACAAATTGAATTTAAATTTAATTGTGCAAACTATTTGCCTGAGTTGGTGTTAAAATGTGTGTGTATATATACAGTGGGGAAAATAAGATTTTAGTCGGCCACCAATTGTGCAAGTTCTCCCATTTAAAATGATGAGAGAGGCCTGTAATTTTCATCATAGGTACACTTCAGCTATGAGAGACAAAATGTAAAAACAAATGCAGAAAATCACATTGTAGGATTTTTATTGAATTTATTTGCAAATTATGGTAGAAAAAAGCATTTGGTCACCTACAAACAAGCAAGATTTCTGGCTCTCACAGACCTGTAACAAGTTCTTTAAGAGGCTCCTCTGTCCTCCACTTGTTATCAGTATCCACAACCTCAAACAGTCACACTCCAAACTCCACTGTGGCTGAGACCAAAGAGCTGTCAAAGGACACCAGAAACAAAATTGTAGACCTGCACCAGGCAGGGAAGACTGAATCTGCAATAGGTAAGCAGCTTGGTGTGAAGAAATTAACTGTGGGAGCAATTATTAGGAAATGGAAGACATACAAGACCAATGATAATCTCCCTCAATCTGGGGCTCCACGCAAGATTTCACCCCGTGGGGTCAAAATGACCACAAGAACGGTGAGCAAACATCTCAGAACCAGAAAAGGATTGGGACAATGTCATATGGTCAGATGAAACCAAAATAGAACTTTTTGGTAAAAACTCAACTTGTCGTGTTTGGAGGAGAAAGACTACTGAGTTGCATCCAAAGAACACCATACCTACTGTGAAGCATGAGCGTGGAAACATCGTGCTTTGGGGCTGTTTTTCTGCAAAGGGACCTGGACGACTGATCCGTGTAAAGGAAAGAATTAATTGGGCCATGTATCGTGAGATTTTGAGTTGAAACCTCCTTCCATCAGCAAGGGCCATGAAGATGAAACACGGCTGGGTCTTTCAGCATGACAATGATCCCAAACACACCGCCTGGGTAACCAAGAAGTGGCTTCGTAAGAAGCATTTCAAGGTCCTGGAGTGGCCTAGCCAGTCTCCAGATCTCAACCCCAAAGAAAATCTTTGGAGGGAGTTGAAAGTCTATGTTGCCCAAAAACATCACTGCTCTATAGGAGATCTGCATGGAGGAATGGGCCAAAATACCAGCAAAAGTGTGTGAAAACCTTGTGAAGACTTACAGAAAATGTTTGACCTCTGTCATCGCCAACAAAGGGTATATATCAAAGTATTGAGATAAACTTTCGTTATTGACCAAATACTTATTTTCCACCTTAATTTGCAAATAAATTCATAAAAAATCCTACAATGTGATTTTCTGGATTTGTTTTTACATTTTGTCTCTCATAGCTGAAGTGTACCTATGATGAAAATTACAGGCCTCTTTCATCTTTTTAAATGGGAGAACTTGCACCATTGGTGGCTGACTAAATACTTATTTTCCCCACTGTATATATATAGTATATATGTGCATAAATAAAAATTTAACATTTCTACTTTTAAAACACTAATGTACGTGACCTTGTTTTTTTCAATTTTAATTGCCTTAGGTTACTTGCATTTTATTAAAAAAATTAGGTAAATCTTTAACCTGCTGTATTCCTTATCTGCATCTCTTTTTCCCTGCATCATTGTGTTTTTCTCAGGGCTGTGATAGACAGATGATCTTTGACATGCTGAAGAGGCTCAGATCAGTAGTGTACCTTCCAGGAGACTATGTCTGCAAGAAGGCAAGGAACATAAAGAAGATGTTTAACCTGCATAACAGACAGATGTACTCGTGTTTGTTCAAAAAAAGAATCAATTTACTATATCAGTAAAGGTAGAGATACATTAATGTTTTTATTACAGGATGAAGTGGGTCGTGAGATGTACATTATAAAGGCAGGGGAAGTCCAGGTAGTTGGTGGTCCCGATGGAAAGACAGTGTTTGTGACCCTGAAAGCAGGAGCTGTGTTTGGAGAGGTCAGGTAAGGGCTGCAGTATCTAGTTTTGTCAGTGCCTCATTGTCAAATGTACTCTTAGTTCATGTCTTCTCCAATAAAGCTTGCTTGCTGTGGGTGGAGTAAACCGGCGGACAGCTAATGTTGTAGCACGTGGTTTTGCTAATCTCCTCATCTTGACCAAAAGGGACCTGAATGAGATCCTGGTGCACTATCCAGAGTCCCAGAAACTACTGCGCAAGAAAGCCAGGTGAGTGCAACCACTGGAAGGAAAATAATGAGCCATAAGGATTTCCCAAGTTTTACTTTCACCAGTCTACTAGTATTTCACCAGGCAATTTTCCAGCCCTAGCTTCTGTTCAAATAATGTGTGACTTGCTGTTTGCCCGGTAGGAAAATGGTGATGAAGGATAAAAAGCCTGCTGAAAAGAAAGAGGAAGAAAAGGAGCTCATTCCGATTATTCCTCCTCGAGCCGAGACGCCCAAACTGTTAAAAGCTGCGCTGGAGATGACAGAGAAAACAGGAATGAAAGGAACATGGTCCAAACTTAAGGACAGGAGCAACAGATCAAGTGTCTCCTTGCAGGTACATACCTTGAATTTGACCTAACTAAATTAATTTAAATGTGATTAATATAATAATTTATAGAAAAAAATATTTTATTTATATATATATATATATATATATATATATATATATTTGTAAGGAATAATTGACAATGGGCTGTTGAATTGTCGTGGCCGTTACACCTCGGATGTGCATTATTTTTCGAATAATTCAAAGTCAATTATTCTGCTTATACTACAGTTATCCTACCTTAAGACATCGATCAAATGATATATTTAAAGGGATTCATCCGTTTTTTGTACTTAAATCGCTATTGTGAATAGGATTATTTCGATAGGATAGGATATTATTTTGCTAGTTCCAATACGTAAATTTTAAAGCTGGTAATGGAGGCTTGAGTCGTTGATATCATTCTAATGCATATTAAGTTATTAGAAAGAGAGCGAGAGAGACAGAGACACGCATAGATAGAAAGAGCTTGTGTGAATAAGGCTACCTCTGTGCATCTCTAAACAGCACTGTTCTTACCTCACTAGTGAGAAATGTCATGTGTAGCCATTAAGTTGCTACACTATATAGGTTGACTGATAAAATCATCAGGGCAGTGCTGACAACACCTTTTTGTGCAAACTGCGTGACCATTATTACAGTTAACTATGCGAAGTGATATGGAACTGTAATGCGGTCAGGAGAGCTGCCTGGAACTATCTTAACCGTGTGTTTCCCTGAAAATAATTGCACACCTCAGAACGTACGTCAGCCAATCAGATTCAAGCATTCATAAGCCCTGTAGTATAAATAAATGTTATTTATAGTTGTAAAAAAACATTTGTAATATATAAGTATTTTATCAAACATATTTCTTTCACTACTTTCTTATGTAGCACTCCATCTCCTCCTCTGCGGCGCCCAACTCTCCAGTCCATGAAGTGCACTCAGATCAAGACGCAGATACTCTGTCTCAGATATCAGACAGTTCAATGCAAATCCCCACGACCCCCACCAGCGCTGGAGACAGGAATGCATTTGCTGAAGAGAGCCCAGCAGAGGAGGAAATTAAATAGAAAAGAAGTAATCAGGTGGCAAATAATGCAGCTATGAAATAACCCAGACAGCTGAGACCATCAAAATCATTTGCAGGATACTGTTGTGCTCCAGTGTTTTGCTTTTGAAATGGGTCATGAGGTCAGGTACAGTCAGTGAACTCAGGAATGCACAAAACTGTCTTCTCATTTCGTTTTCTCATTCAGAATCTAAATTAATGATATACAGTAATAAGCAGAATATAACTTCTCATACATCAATAAGCATATCATACTAGCATAACCCATGAGGTCTACCCAGGGTGTCCGGATGCTTTTAGCTTTGGTCATGTGTTAGTTACTGTAGTGAATTATAGAAATAGTCAACTAATAAGATTATTTCAAACTTGATAAATAACATGATGTATGTGCTTACATCTGTTAACCTCCCTGATGAAGAGTTATTTCATTAAAACAGACCTGAAATCTTGTTTGCTTCTGCTATCCAAGTGCCTAAATAAACATAGAACACTGTTAAGCACTGTACACACCCTCAGTGCTCATTGCTATATGAGCTCATATATACACATGTATTTTAGCATTATGTAGCATTTCGTCCCAGTTTTACAAAGTTTATCCCAGTGTCCTAACAGTTCACTTAGAAATGCAATGCATTTAAGCTGTTGTGCCCTGTTTGAAACACTCTACAGTAGGTATAAACTAAAGATGTCACATTAATATGATATGCACATTAATATGTAACATTTTCTCTGAATGTATAAACTTCATAGTTTGAAATTATTGTTATACTTTCAGGTCAATTCATTTCTCTGTGCAACATCTGTCTGCTGAAGATAATAGTATCAGTGTTGAAATACAAATGATTTTATTCCTCATTTCTTGATATCCAGATGTAGGAGTTAAAGTTGTTGCTGCCATGAACTAAAATCAAATAGTTAAAAGCTTTTCAGAAGCAAGAACAGATGGGCAGAAGGTTTATAAAAATGAAAACAGCCTTTTTAATATAAACTGTCTCTGATGACTTGTTTTTAATTGTTTTTTGTTTTGTTTTTATAGCTTCCTTGATAAATAATTGTGTGTCAAACACTGGAACGTTAGTCATGCTTGTTGAAAAATAACATGTAAAATGGAATATATACTTTTGAGCTAGCAGCTAGACATTATGTACAAGCTTTATTTATGAGTATTATTTACTTGTGTAAATGTTGTTGATATTGCTGTTTCAGAATGTTTAGTACATACTGAGCAGCTAAAATGTTTTATGGCCTGAGTGATTCAATTGTAAATAATTCAAATAACTGTAAATAATAATCTCTAGGTCAGTGCTGAGTGATTTGAAAATGTGTCAGAATTAAATTAAGTAAATTATTTAATTAAGTAAATTATTGTATGACTATCTCTTTATTCTTCTTCGATGCTCCACTCTACAATGCTTTTCTGTTCTTTCAAAAAAAAAAAGTATTATTGCAGGGGTAAGAATTCTTACACAGAAATATACACAGGATATACACAGTGTACTATTGTTACAATAATAGTAGCATCAAAACTATACAATTCTAAATCATCACATTTTGTTACAAACTCGTATACAATAAAAATATATCTGAAGTAATTAGCCACTTTTTTAAATTTGTGCAGTTTTATATGTTTAATGTATAATTGTTTTAAGTTACAGAATGCACATTTAGTCTCCATGTCTCCAATAATCTCGAGACTAGAAAAGTTTCGAAGAACGAACCTGTCCCCCTCTAGTCCCTGCCCCTGGGCATCACAGGGATTCCACTTTGATGGTTTAGATCTTATCTCACTGGTAGGACTTTCAGGGTGGCTTGGGGAGGAGGGGAGGTATCTAAAGCACATCAACTGTCACCGGGGTTCCTCTGGGATCAGTTCTTGGACTCCTTCTCTTCTCCATCTTTTCTACACTATACATCACTGGGACCCATCATACAGGCACATGGTTTTCTCATACCATTGCTATGACAATGACACACAGCTCTATCTTTCATTTCAACCAGATGATCCAATGGTAGCTGCATGTATCTCAGGCTGCCTGGCGGACATCTCGGTATATATGAAAGAACATCACCTACAGCTCAATCTGGCAAAGACTGAGCTCCTTGTTTTCCCTGTCACTCCAACTCGACAGCATGACTTCACCATCCAGTCATTGCAATTACCCCATTAATTTGGGTCAGAAATCTTTGTGTATTTTTTAATGAACAGCTGACTTTCAAAGACCACATTGCAAAAACTGCTTGATCTTGCAGGTTTGCATTGCACAACAATCATCAAGATCAGACCCTTCCTAATGGAGCACACTGCACAACTTCTTGTCCAGGCCCTTGTCATTTCTAGACTGGACTTTTAGCTGGACTTCCATCATGCAAAATAGAACCTCTACAAATGATCCAGAATGCCACGGCTCAACTGGTCTTCAACAAACCCAAAAGAGCCAACATCACACCTCTCTTTATCTCCATGCACTGGTTACCAGTTTCGGCTCGCATCAAGTTCAAGACACCGATTCTTGCATATAGAACAGGCTCAGCCCCCGCACTATTTGAACCGATTTAGACCAATTCGTAAATGAATCAATCAGACAGGTTCTTTGAACAGGTTAAATCGACGGATTGAAAAAAATTTACTCTGATCTGCTGTTCATTCATCATCACGCTCTTTGTATGTCAAAATGTCGAAAGATGCATGCAGAAATTGTGGATGATTTTGTGATTATGTGATGAGGCATTGGAGTGAACTGGGTTAGGGGTGCAAGAAATGGCATCAAAATGCAGACTTTTTGTGTGCTGTTTGTCACAATGTTTTTTATTGCCCTGTGGTGCTTCTGTGTGACCCCAATTTCTGAAGAGACTGTATTGAGCAGTACTGGAGTGTCAGTGTCTCAAGACAGTGTCCAGTATGCAGACAAATATCTGCCGACATTCCTTCCCTTAACTTGATTCTAGGAAACGCATGTCAATCATTCCTGCTTCACAAACAGAATTTAAAGGAGCAGTGTGAAGTTCACCAGGTGAAACGGACGCTGGTGTGTTGTGATGATGAGCAGTACTCTGTGAAAGTTGAAGACAATCTGAAAAGCACAGAAATCACACATATCGTCGAGGGCACTGAGGAACATAAGGTACCTTGCAGATGTTTAACATTTTAATGTTAAGACAACTTTTGAATATTGAATGTTCTAATAAGTCAAATGTCTTAATTTTAGGGAGTTCTGCGATCAGAACTTGATTTCTTGAAGGAGAACATGGAGCTAATGCAGCAAACAGATTTTGAGAGCGATTTATTGGCACTTAAGATAAATGTAAGAAGTTTTACAAATTATTTACAAATGCTAGAAGGTGCACCAAGTAACTTTTTACATAGTCACAAAACTTTTAAACCTAAACATGTTTAGGTTAGTGATGTGTCGTTCTTGAACGATTCGTTCTTTTTGAACGAATCTTTAATGTGACTCGGGAAGAACGAGTCGTCTCGTGGAGTGATTTGTTCAGTCGCGCATGCGCATTATTTTATAGGTTCTGTTCTAGTAGTAGTGATTCACCTGTCAGTCAATGCAGTCTTGAGCCGGAAAGAGAATTGATTAGTTCATAGTTTGGGTCTATCGGGTTTTTGACTCGTTCCTTAATCACGTGACAGCCCCATACGCTTACCCAATGCAGTCTGAGCCGGAAAGAGAATTGATTAGTTCATAGTTCGGGTCTATCGGGTTTTTGACTCGTTCCTTAATCACGTGACAGCCACATACGCTAAAACCAATGCAATATGAGCCGGAAAGAGAATTGATTAGTTCATTTTTTATTTTTTTTATTTTTATTAAATGCTTGTACAAGATAACAGCAAAACACACACAAAAAAACATTAACAACAGTCATTGTCATTACATTACAACCATACTCCAGAGACCCTCAGTTCAGACTAAGTTCCTTCAGTCTTTCAGTCCAGATTAATTGCCAAGTCCTTAAACACAGCCACTGTTCTCATAGCTTTTAAGTTTTTAGATAACTCAATAGACTCAAAGTACATCTTCATTTCATTTTTAAATCTCAAAAAAAGAGGATTGCATTTAGAAAATTTACATTTGTGAATGTAAAATTTAGCTAACAGAAAAATAAGGTTTATAAAATAAATATCACTTTTCTTTCCACCTTCATGAAAACCAAAAATGACATTTCTATATGTTAATTCAAAGCTAGGATTCACATAACATTTGATAAAATCACAAATGTCACACCAAAAAGTTACTGTGAAAGAGCAGTTCCAAAATAAATGTAAAGTAGTTTCAGGCTTCTCTGAACAAAAAGAACATAGGGTATCAATGTCATTCTTAAGTCTTTTGAGAAAGCACTTATCTGGGTAACACCTATGAATTAATTTAAAGCTAATTTCTCTCGTTTTGTTAGTTATCAGGTATTTGTGAGGTAATGTCCAAACTTTTTTCCATGGAATATCACTTACAAAACCATTCCAATAAGAAATTACATAAGGCACAGAGACAGACTCCTCCTGAAACAAGACTCGAATTTTCTTATTGTTTTTGGATTTAGATGAAGAAAAGCATTGCTTACCTACAAATGTCTTACATAGATCCACTGAGCGACAAAGAAATGGAAAAGAAAATCCTTTATAAAGCATGATAACTCCTTGTGGCACTGCATCAGCCACAATGGCAAACTCTTTTGGAGTAACAGGAATTCCATGCTTTACCAAGAACTCAGAATAATTACAAATTGAACCATTTTGATTGAAAAGTTGAGAAACAAAAATAATTCCATTATTAACCCAATTATCAAAGAAAAGAGATTTATGTTTATACAGTAGGTCCTTATTATTCCAAATTATATAAGAGTGAGGAGTAAAATTGTGTTTAAAGATGAGGGACCAAGCTAATAACATTTGCCTATGAAAAAGGGATAATTTAACAGGGATTTTCATTATGCTATAATTACAGGTTAATAAGAATTTTAAACCCCCTAGTTTGGAAAAAATAACATTAGGGATCAAATTCCAGATAGATGCAGGCTTATTGATGAAGTTTTTTATCGAGTTTATTTTAAAGGTGTGGTTTAAAGTAGTAAAGTCAAGAAAGTTTAACCCCCCCCTTCTCAACAGTGTTCATAAGTACAGATTTTCTGACAAAATGAGTTTTAAACTTCCAAACAAAGTTGAGGAGCATGGTATCAATTTTTTTAAGAACGGCGGTGTCAACACTCAAAGAAAGAGCAGCGTATGTTAACCGTGACAAGCCCTCAGCTTTGGCTAGTAAAATTCTTCCCTTTAACGACAAATCTCGCTGGAGCCATATATAAAGTTTTTTCTGTGTACTCTCAATTAGTGGATTAAAATTTACAGAGCATCTTTCTAGTTCGTTTTTTGTTATAATAATACCTAAATATGATACTTGATCTCTAATTTGAATATTACAAATGTGTGACAAATTACACTCTTTGATGGACATGAGTTCACATTTTGAAAGGTTCAAGATTAAGCCTGAAGCTTTGGAGAATTGCTGGATATATTCTAGTTTTAACGGAACTTGAGTAGCATCATGCAAAAAAAGAGTGGTATCATCAGCCAACTGACTGATGAGTATCTGTTTGTCAGCAATAGATATACCATGAAGACCACTATTAGAAACATAAGATGCAAATATCTGGGAAACTAGTAAAAACAGATAAGGGGATATTGGACACCCTTGTCTAATACCACGTGACAAATAAAATCTAGGAGAAGTACCGTATTTTAGTTTGATTGTACTATTACAATTATAATAAAGAGTTCTTACAGCCCTGCAAAAATACTCGCCAAAACCAAACTTTTGTACTGACTTAAAAATAAAATGATGCTCTACGGAGTCAAAAGCTTTATAAAAATCCAGGAAAAGAATAAAACTATTGTGTTCCACCAAATTGCTATAATCAAATAAATCTATAACTAATCTAATGTTATTCATTATGTGCCGGTCTCTCATAAATCCAGATTGAGTCTCATCTATAACGCTATCCAGACAATCTTTAAGTCTTTTAGCAAATATTATGGCAAAAATTTTATAATCGTTGTTAAGGAGTGTGATGGGCCGCCAATTGTCCAGATTAGTAAGATCTTTCTTTGGTTTAGGAATTAGTGTGATGATACCCTGCGTTAACGTAGGAGGTAGAGCTTCTTTATCAACACTCTCTTTGAAAACATTTGTTAAAAAAGGGGAAAGTTCATTAGCAAATAATTTGTACAGCTCAGCTGTAAGTCCATCACATCCTGGGGATTTATTGTTTTTCAAGCTCTTGATTGCGCTTTGTACTTCCTCATGAGTTAAAATTCCATCACAACACATTCTATCACTGTGCGAAATAACTTTAACATTATTAACTGTGTCCAGAAACAAATTCGACATCTGCTCTGTACCTTTTGAGCTATACAGATTTTTATAAAAATTGGCACTGAAATTGGCTATATCCTTTGGATCTTTTATAATTTTGCCATCAACAGATAATTTCTCAACTGTAGAAAGGGTAAAATTTCGTTTTTCAAGCTTAAAGAAATATGCAGTATTGAGTTCACCTTAGTTAGCCATTTATTCCTGGACCTTACATAAGCACCCCTAGCCTTTGATAAATATAAATCATCTAATTTAGTTTGTAAAGCTGCAAGTTCAGATTTCTCCTCCAAAGATAGACAACTAAAGTTATGGGTTTGAGATAACTTCATGATCAGGCTGTCCTCAAGAACTCTTCTCTTTTTAGCTAAGACTGCTCCAACGTTTCTTAAGTAAACTCCAATTTCCAATTTTAGAAGCTCCCAATTAGTACAAAAGGAATTTTGAATTTTGGCTGCTTTCCAATATTGAGCAATTAATTCTTTAATTTTATCAATTACATCTGGTAATTCTAAGAGTGAACTGTTTAGTTTCCACAAAGAGGATTTTCTATGACCTGGTGCATAATCTGCCGTCAAAGGGGTATTAATAAAGATAGTTTTATGGTCAGTCAAAGGGGTATGTTGAATGCCAACATTTAAATCAAAATTGGACATACATTTTGATATGAGCCAATAATCAATTCGAGATTGACTAGACCCAGTTTTGTTGGCCCAGGTAAACTCCACATTGTAAGGGTATCTTTCTCTCCAAATGTCCACCAATTCAAACTTATTTATTAAACCTAACAATGCCGGGCTAAGACAATCAGTCCTCTTTGGTGGATATCTATCCAGATAATTATTTAATGATACATTAAAGTCTCCTCCTAGTATGAAAAAAGCATTAGGGAATTTATTCGACCAATGTGTGAGTTTCTCATCTAACTTATCATAAAAACATTTATTATCCCGAGACGTATTGTACCCATATATATTTCCCAGAATTATTGTTTGTTGGTTAAGTGAAATCACTAATAAATGAAAGTGGCCCAAACTATCTGAATCTGAACCTAATATATCCCCATTAAACGTATTTCTCAAAATGCTTACTCCAGCAGAACGTTCAGTGCCATGAGAATTCCAAATATCATTACCCCACTGAGATTTCCACCATTTGTAATCATCTTTAGTAGAATGACATTCCTGAAGAAAACAAAAATCTGACTTGTGTTTTTTAGCAAACAAAAAAAGAGCTTTCCTTTTGACACTATCCCTGAGGCCTCTGGCGTTAAAAGATACCAATGACAGTGACATAAACAACGAACAATATGAAGAGAAAATAAATCAAGCTAAGTAACTGAATGAACCACTCGTTCAACTCACTTTCCTCAAAAAGTGCAAGCAACCACTAGAAAAAAACTGCCCACCCGGTACATAAGTATTCATATTTAAGTTCAGAAAAAAAATAAATAAAAAGTTACTTAAGTTTCTGTATTCAAGTAGTAACCATTTCAAAGCATAAAGTAAAGAGGAGGGAAAATAAATAAATTTTAAAGCCTTCAATAAAATAATGTATATCTTTGTTTAAGGAAGATTGTAGCGATTAATATAAAGTAGTCTACTGCTTAATACCATGAAGATATTATGTATTTAGGGCGGAAAAAAAAAAAAAAAAAAACACCCTAAGCAGATCGCACGTGAATCATTGAAAGAAACGGTTGCATATGAATAAACGTTACTACTAAGAAGGTTTGTTGGCCAAATCTTTAGCAGACAGTCTTTTACCCTCGATGACAGCGAAGGGACCGTGAAAGCCAGCCTTCTTCCCTTCCCTTCTCGCCCTCTCTACTGTCGGCCACAGAAGAGTCCTTGCATCCTTATCTTTCTGCGAGAGATCCTCGAAGACCTTAATCTTCTTCTCCCTGAGCAAGACAGATGTTTTGGCGTCTTTCCAAACTGTGTCCCGCTGGGAACGCGATGAGAAAAGGACAATTATGCGACGGGAGGACTTTTCTGCAGCAGAGCGAGGCCCCAGTCGATGAGCGATGTCAATTCCGAAGTGCAGATCAGCAGCGATGCTTGGGGAAACCCTGCTAAAGAGGTCGATGATTATCCGCTTCACGTTCTCTCCTGAATTCTCCGGAATACCAGCGACACGCAGATTCCATCTTCTCTTGTAAGCATCCAAATCGTTACACCTATCACGAAGTTTTCAACGTTTTCTTTCTCCAGTTTTCCGATTTTCTTTTGCATCTCGTCAGATTTTTCATTCAAACACTTCACCTGTTCACCGTGGAATTCGAGAGAGCTGATTATCTGTTTAATAGAGTTCGAATTCTCAATCACCGTCTTTTCAACTCCTTGAATTCGGCGCAAAGTTTCTTCGTGCATGGCCTCCATTCTCTGCATAAATCTCATTAGCATAGTATCACTCACCACTGGACTATCAGAGCTCGGTTTGCTTTTTTTGGCAGGATTGGGTTCAGGTGTATCTGGTAAAGGCATGTAACCATCAGACTGTCCAGCAACTGTCTCCATATCAGTGCTTAGAGTTCTCCTAGCATAACTATGCATAGCAAGATGAGTTTCTTCTTTCTCTTCCATATTCTCAAGTCAGTGCATCAATTGTAGCAAAAGCACGTGCTAGCACTTCGATAGCTATAGCTTGGAGAGAAAAAGTGCGTCTGAAAAGCTTAACAAAAATATTTACAAAGAAAAAAAGTCTATTAAAGTGCGGCTATTCGAAATTATTTCTGAACATGACCAGTTTAAAGGTAAAACCGGGATTTGGGCAATAGTTTTCAAGAGCTACTGCAAAACCGTCTTGTCACGACGCCATCTTGGCTCCGCCCCCAATTGATTAGTTCATCTCACGAGTCTTCGGGTCGAGTCATTCCTTAATCACGTGACAGTCCCATATGCTAAAACCATAGACAGTAGGCGTGTTCGACTTCATGGAGCTCTGCGCAAACCGATCTTCGGCTGACTTGAAGCAGTGCATGCCGGTTAGTAATTTTGTCCGACTTGATACAGCGCTGACGCCACGTGACTGTGACGTGTGCCATCAAAGTACCGCGAGAGTGATTCGAGAGTAGCCGGAGAACTCAGCCAGCGCCAGGCGGCAAGGAAGCCGACCGGAAGTTGAAGTCGACTGGGTGCTGCCATCTTGTAGCAGAACTTCACTTGCGTTAGCATCCCATTGACCTCCCATTCATTTTGGCGTCACTTTGACAGCGAATTACTTTACATCTGAGGCGTTTAAAGACTCCATTTGTCCATTATTTATTTCTAAAGAAACACGACAATGTATAAAGGGCTCCATTACCTTCTATGTTACATTATGGCCCCGTAGAAACAGTTTTTGTAAAAATAGGCTAACGATTGCGTCATAACCACTCGACTCTCTGTCGCATTACCGTACAGACAGGAGGAGAAGCTAAGTGAAAGTGAAGTGACATTCAGCCAAGTATGGTGACCCATACTCAGAATTTGTGCTTTGCATTTAACCCATCCGAAATGCACACACACAGAGCAGTGAACACACACACACACACTGTGAGCACACACCCGGAGCAGTGGGCAGCCATTTATGCTGCGGCGCCCGGGGAGCAGTTGGGGGTTCGATGCCTTGCTCAAGGGCACCTAAGTCGTGGTATTGAAGGTGGAGAGAGAACTGTACATGCACTACCCCCACCCACAATTCCTGCCAGCCAGCTCGCAGGCAATTAAATTAATATGGCGTACTGGCGTTACATTTTAAAATACTATACAAAATAATTAATCATAATACTTACTCCTTCTCACTCACGCCAAAGAACTCCCCGCTCAAGCTCGCTGTCTCTGCAAGATTAACGATGGCAGTTTGCACGCACAGCCACTTAGAAGATTTGCATCTGGCAGACAGGTTGCTGACATCATCAAGCTTAGTTTGAGTCTGCGCGTCAGAAACGGAAGTGCTAAAAATAGCTAAAAACGGGCTTCACTTGTCTCAATTGAGTTCCAATGGGGTCGCTGTGTCCATTTCTTTTACTGTCTATGGCCAGCGCAGCTTATGAAGAGCGGCTGCACAGGTTCTGATGACGACACAACTGATCCACGATTGGCTGGATTCACTGATGACACCGATGACGTGCGTTTCAAGTTTATTGCGAGTCGACTTCAGTTTCAGAAATTCTCATATGGACTTTTAAAACAGTTCAATACGTTTTTATGTCGTCTTCATCTTATAAATCATATTTATTAAATATTGTTTTACTGTATTTACTTTATTGTCAATATCAAGTTTGTGTATGTTTATTTTGCATGACTTTCTTTTTATACAGACCTTTTACAGTATTCAGCAGCATAACATATTCGAATGAGCATTTTTAATAACTAAAATGTTAATCTTAAAAACATACAATCTAATGTGGTCATAAATGTATGCTCCTATACAAATGATACATAATACATTATGTTCCTCCATTTGTTTGGTTTCTTCACATTGTCTAGTTTATTTTGCTGTGTTTATACTTCACCTGCATGTGGTTAGCAAACTGCTAACAACCTGCTGTAACTTCAACTTGACAACATTCTGTTCACTTTCAAATAGTTGGTCTAAATCACAATATAAATCCAACAGAATTGTGCTTTTCTGTATATGAAAATCAGTGGTGTTATGTTTAAAATTTTAAAAAGAGCTCAGCAGGAGGGTACTGCAAATCTTGTTGCTGAAACCTTCTTAAAAAACACATACCATTACCCACCAGGGAATTTTTTTTTTTTTATAGGTTACTTTTATCATTTTGTATTAGCAGAAACACCCATGTCATACTGCTAAAGTACAATATATATCCAATATGTTATCTTGTTTTGGAAG